>NW_022991069.1:20000-53708 GCF_902827175.1 Gymnodraco acuticeps | reverse complement strand
ACATATTGATATTCAAGTATTTAAAACCACCTGTTTGTTAATTAATGTAGAAATATAACTCATCAGACTGGATAAACAAACGCATGCTTTATTCTTTAGACACGTATCAAAGACAACTTCTACAGTAGCCTTAATAATCACAGCTGGTCTGTTTGACTGTCTCCAGACCACAGGAGCTTCCTCTGTAAAACGTCTCAGTGCTGAAGAGTTAGAGCAGGGCGGTCAAACTCAATTTCATCTCGGGCCACATCAGCAGTATATATTTTGGTTGCACTCAAAGGGCCGGTTGTAACTTTAAGACTATATAAAAATACATATATAAATATATAATATATATAAAATGATGTATTATTTTACAGTATTGCCTCTGCATTGGGTTATTATCGGATAGGGTGATAACTTCATAATTAACTACGTCTGAAAGCAGAAGTCTAGGGCAAATAATTGCAAGTCTCTTCAGTGTACAACATGATTTAAAAAGAAAAGCCAAATTTAGAAAAAATGAAATTTGAAGAAAAAAAAGTCAAAAATGGGATGCATTGTGGGACATGTAGTTTATGGGCAACGAGCTTCTGTAAATCGGCATGTAACCGTTTTAAATGAAGTCACGGGCCGGATTTGGCCTTGAGTTAGACACTCCTGAGTTAGAGTATCTGTCGGAGTTTAAACTCTGGAATAATCCAGGTTTAGTGGAGCGACCCTGCTGGAGTTAATCAGCCCAAACATCTCATCTGAGAGGAGAGAGGCTGAGTGCGTCTCGTTAATGTGACGAGCTGTAAACTTTGTAATGTGTAACGGAGAGAGAAGCTCTTTCACTCACTCTGCTGCTCGCTGCTATTTCAGAGTTCCAAAGACTTTGTTCAACTTGCAGAATCTGAATGCAGTTAGAAGACATTAAAGCATGGAGACATGTAGAGACACTACATACTGATATACACCTGAGCATCAGCAGGAGAGGACTCTTTAAAGTAGAGACACTACATACTGATATACACCTGAACATCAGCAGGAGAGGACTCTTTAAAGTAGAGACACTACATACTGATATACACCTGAACATCAGCAGGAGAGGACTCTTTAAAGTAGAGACACTACATACTGATATACACCTGAACATCAGCAGGAGAGGACTCTTTAAAGTAGAGACACTACATACTGATATACACCTGAACATCAGCAGGAGAGGACTCTTTAAAGTAGAGACACTACATACTGATATACACCTGAACATCAGCAGGAGAGGACTCTTTAAAGTAGAGACACTATATATGATATACACCTGAACATCAGCAGGAGAGGACTCTTTAAAGTAGAGACACTACATACTGATATACACCTGAACATCAGCAGGAGAGGACTCTTTAAAGTAGAGACACTACATACTGATATACACCTGAACATCAGCAGGAGAGGACTCTTTGAAGTAGAGACACTACATACTGATATACACCTGAACATCAGCAGGAGAGGACTCTTTGAAGTAGAGACACTACATACTGATATACACCTGAACATCAGCAGGAGAGGACTCTTTAAAGTAGAGACACTACATACTGATATACACCTGAACATCAGCAGGAGAGGACTCTTTAAAGTAGAGACACTACATACTGATATACACCTGAACATCAGCAGGAGAGGACTCTTTAAAGTAGAGACACTACATACTGATATACACCTGAACATCAGCAGGAGAGGACTCTTTAAAGTAGAGACACTACACACTGATATACACCTGAACATCAGCAGGAGAGGACTCTTTAAAGTAGAGACACTACATACTGATATACACCTGAACACCAGCAAGAGAGGACTCTTTAAAGTAGAGACACTACATACTGATATACACCTGAACATCAGCAGGAGAGGACTCTTTAAAGTAGAGACACTACATACTGATATACACCTGAACATCAGCAGGAGAGGACTCTTTAAAGTAGAGACACTACATAATGATATACACCTGAGCATCAGCAGGAGAGGACTCTTTAAAGTAGAGACACTACATACTGATATACACCTGAACATCAGCAGGAGAGGACTCTTTAAAGTAGAGACACTATATATGATATACACCTGAACATCAGCAGGAGAGGACTCTTTAAAGTAGAGACACTACATACTGATATACACCTGAACATCAGCAGGAGAGGACTCTTTAAAGTAGAGACACTATATATGATATACACCTGAACATCAGCAGGAGAGGACTCTTTAAAGTAGAGACACTACATACTGATATACACCTGAACATCAGCAGGAGAGGACTCTTTAAAGTAGAGACACTACATACTGATATACACCTGATCATCAGCAGGAGAGGACTCTTTAAAGTAGAGACATACTTATATACACCTGAACATCAGCAGGAGAGGACTCTTTAAAGTAGAGACACTACATACTGATATACACCTGAACATCAGCAGGAGAGGACTCTTTAAAGTAGATACACTACATACTGATATACACCTGATCATCAGCAGGAGAGGACTCTTTAAAGTAGAGACATACTTATATACACCTGAACATCAGCAGGAGAGGACTCTTTAAAGTAGATACACTACATACTGATATACACCTGAACATCAGCAGGAGAGGACTCTTTAAAGTAGAGACTCTACATACTGATATACACCTGAGCATCAGCAGGAGAGGACTCTTTAAAGTAGAGACACTACATACTGATATACACCTGAACATCAGCAGGAGAGGACTCTTTAAAGTAGAGACACTACATACCGATATACACCTGAACATCAGCAGGAGAGGACTCTTTAAAGTAGAGACACTACATACTGATATACACCTGAACATCAGCAGGAGAGGACTCTTTAAAGTAGAGACACTACATACTGATATACACCTGAACATCAGCAGGAGAGGACTCTTTAAAGTAGAGACACTACATACTGATATACACCTGAACATCAGCACGAGAGGACTCTTTAAAGTAGAGACACTACATACTGATATACACCTGAACATCAGCAGGAGAGGACTCTTTAAAGTAGAGACACTACATACTGATATACACCTGAACATCAGCAGGAGAGGACTCTTTAAAGTAGAGACACTATATATGATATACACCTGAACATCAGCAGGAGAGGACTCTTTAAAGTAGAGACACTACATACTGATATACACCTGAACATCAGCAGGAGAGGACTCTTTAAAGTAGAGACACTACATACTGATATACACCTGAACATCAGCAGGAGAGGACTCTTTAAAGTAGAGACATACTTATATACACCTGAACATCAGCAGGAGAGGACTCTTTAAAGTAGATACACTACATACATACATACTGATATACACCTGAACATCAGCAGGAGAGGACTCTTTAAAGTAGAGACACTACATACTGATATACACCTGAACATCAGCAGGAGAGGACTCTTTAAAGTAGATACACTACATACTGATATACACCTGATCATCAGCAGGAGAGGACTCTTTAAAGTAGAGACATACTTATATACACCTGAACATCAGCAGGAGAGGACTCTTTAAAGTAGATACACTACATACTGATATACACCTGAACATCAGCAGGAGAGGACTCTTTAAAGTAGAGACTCTACATACTGATATACACCTGAGCATCAGCAGGAGAGGACTCTTTAAAGTAGAGACACTACATACTGATATACACCTGAACATCAGCAGGAGAGGACTCTTTAAAGTAGAGACACTACATACTGATATACACCTGAACATCAGCAGGAGAGGACTCTTTAAAGTAGAGACACTACATACCGATATACACCTGAACATCAGCAGGAGAGGACTCTTTAAAGTAGAGACACTACATACTGATATACACCTGAACATCAGCAGGAGAGGACTCTTTAAAGTAGAGACACTACATACTGATATACACCTGAACATCAGCAGGAGAGGACTCTTTAAAGTAGAGACACTACATACTGAGATACACCTGAACATCAGCAGGAGAGGACTCTTTAAAGTAGAGACACTACATACTGATATACACCTGAACATCAGCAGGAGAGGACTCTTTAAAGTAGAGACACTACATACTGATATACACCTGAACATCAGCAGGAGAGGACTCTTTAAAGTAGAGACACTTTATACTGATATACACCTGAACATCAGCAGGAGAGGACTCTTTAAAGTAGAGACACTGCATACTGATATACACCTGAACATCAGCAGGAGAGGACTCTTTAAAGTAGAGACACTACATACTGATATACACCTGAACATCAGCAGGAGAGGACTCTTTAAAGTAGAGACATACTTATATACACCTGAACATCAGCAGGAGAGGACTCTTTAAAGTAGATACACTACATACTGATATACACCTGAACATCAGCAGGAGAGGACTCTTTAAAGTAGAGACTCTACATACTGATATACACCTGAGCATCAGCAGGAGAGGACTCTTTAAAGTAGAGACACTACATACTGATATACACCTGAACATCAGCAGGAGAGGACTCTTTAAAGTAGAGACACTACATACTGATATACACCTGAACATCAGCAGGATAGGACTCTTTAAAGTAGAGACACTACATACCGATATACACCTGAACATCAGCAGGAGAGGACTCTTTAAAGTAGAGACACTACATACTGATATACACCTGAACATCAGCAGGAGAGGACTCTTTAAAGTAGAGACACTACATACTGATATACACCTGAACATCAGCAGGAGAGGACTCTTTAAAGTAGAGACATACTTATATACACCTGAACATCAGCAGGAGAGGACTCTTTAAAGTAGATACACTACATACTGATATACACCTGAACATCAGCAGGAGAGGACTCTTTAAAGTAGAGACTCTACATACTGATATACACCTGAGCATCAGCAGGAGAGGACTCTTTAAAGTAGAGACACTACATACTGATATACACCTGAACATCAGCAGGAGAGGACTCTTTAAAGTAGAGACACTACATACTGATATACACCTGAACATCAGCAGGATAGGACTCTTTAAAGTAGAGACACTACATACCGATATACACCTGAACATCAGCAGGAGAGGACTCTTTAAAGTAGAGACACTACATACTGATATACACCTGAACATCAGCAGGAGAGGACTCTTTAAAGTAGAGACACTACATACTGATATACACCTGAACATCAGCAGGAGAGGACTCTTTAAAGTAGAGACACTACATACTGCTATACACCTGAACATCAGCAGGAGAGGACTCTTTAAAGTAGAGACACTACATACTGATATACACCTGAACATCAGCAGGAGAGGACTCTTTAAAGTAGAGACACTACATACTGATATACACCTGAACATCAGCAGGAGAGGACTCTTTAAAGTAGAGACACTACATACTGCTATACACCTGAACATCAGCAGGAGAGGACTCTTTAAAGTAGAGACACTACATACTGATATACACCTGACCATCAGCAGGAGAGGACTCTTTAAAGTAGAGACACTACATACTGATATACACCTGAACATCAGCAGGAGAGGACTCTTTAAAGTAGAGACACTACATACTGATATACACCTGAACATCAGCAGGAGAGGACTCTTTAAAGTAGAGACACTACATACTGATATACACCTGAACATCAGCAGGAGAGGACTCTTTAAAGTAGAGACACTGCATACTGATATACACCTGAACATCAGCAGGAGAGGACTCTTTAAAGTAGAGACACTACATACTGATATACACCTGAACATCAGCAGGAGAGGACTCTTTAAAGTAGAGACACTACATACTGATATACACCTGAACATCAGCAGGAGAGGACTCTTTAAAGTAGAGACACTGCATACTGATATACACCTGAACATCAGCAGGAGAGGACTCTTTAAAGTAGAGACACTACATACTGATCTACACCTGAACATCAGCAGGAGAGGACTCTTTAAAGTAGAGACACTACGTACTGATATACACCTGAACATCAGCAGGAGAGGACTCTTTAAAGTAGAGACACTACATACTGATATACACCTGAACATCAGCAGGAGAGGACTCTTTAAAGTAGAGACACTACATACTGATATACACCTGAACATCAGCAGGAGAGGACTCTTTAAAGTAGAGACACTACATACTGATATACACCTGAACATCAGCAGGAGAGGACTCTTTAAAGTAGAGACACTACGTACTGATATACACCTGAACATCAGCAGGAGAGGACTCTTTAAAGTAGAGACACTACATACTGATATACACCTGAACATCAGCAGGAGAGGACTCTTTAAAGTAGAGACACTACATACTGATATACACCTGAACATTAGCAGGAGAGGACACTTTAAAGTAGAGACACTACATACTGATATACACCTGAACATCAGCAGGAGAGGACTCTTTAAAGTAGAGACACTACGTACTGATATACACCTGAACATCAGCAGGAGAGGACTCTTTAAAGTAGAGACACTACATACTGATATACACCTGAACATCAGCAGGAGAGGACTCTTTAAAGTAGAGACACTACATACTGATACACACCTGAACATCAGCAGGAGAGGACTCTTTAAAGTAGAGACACTACATACTGATATACACCTGAACATCAGCAGGAGAGGACTCTTTAAAGTAGAGACACTACATACTGATATACACCTGAACATCAGCAGGAGAGGACTCTTTAAAGTAGAGACACTACATACTGATATACACCTGAACATCAGCAGGAGAGGACTCTTTAAAGTAGAGACACTGCATACTGATATAGACCTGAACATCAGCAGGAGAGGACTCTTTAAAGTAGAGACACTACATACTGATATACACCTGACCCTAGAGTGTGTTTTCCTATGGAGTGTACTTGTGTGTGTGCATGTCTGCTAGATCGGCCTCTTTGTTTGATATTTGGTGAATTTCTGCCAACAATTGTCAATCAGTTTGATATTGTGAAATATTAAGTAAGAGTGTTTGTTTGTGCATGTGTGTGAGAAACATAGCACTAGTCAACACTTCCCCTGAGTGCCTTTAAGTCTTTGGTGCAATCTGTATTTTCCTCATTCCTTCCTTCCTTCCATCAACCCGTCGATGTTTCCTTCCCTCAGCGATCCCTCACTTCCTCCCCTTCTGTCCCACCTTCCCTTACATCCTCCCCCCTTCCTTCTCTCTCTTTATCCCTGAAGTCCTTTGTTAGGTCCTGATAAATTGGCTCTGACATTCTGCCAAAATGGCTGCCCTCACACACACACACACACACACACACACACACACACACAACACACACCCACACACACACACACACACACACACACACACACACACACACACACACACACACACACACACTCTCTCCAGTGTTCTTACACCTACTGCTAATTGAATTGGCAATTTGTGTAACAGTAGCAATCCCCCTCCCCTCTCCTCTCTCATGAGCACACACATGCACGCACACAAGCATGCACACACACACATACACACGCGCACACACACACACACACACAAACACACACACAAGCATGCATGCACGCACGCGCACACACACACACACACACACACACACACACACACACACACACACACACACACACACACACACACACACCACACACACACCACACACACACAACACACCCACATGTTGTGGCCGGCAGTCTGGAGGTTGTAGTTAACTCCTTTAATCCAACCTTCCAGCAGCACAAGGGGAGCAGCTAAAGCTCTAATCCAACACAGACACACATCCACACATTACACAAACAAGCACACACACACACACACACACACACACACACACACACAAACATACACACACACACACACGCACATGACACATTACACACACACACACACACACACACACACACACACACACACACACACACACACACACACACACACACCACACACACACACGCACACACACACACGCACATTACACATTACACACACACTCAAATCCACACACAAAACACACATCACACATAGTGTATTGCCAATTTCAACTTTAACATATTAAACAGAAAATAAATTAACAACAGCAGTTAATGGTTGACTTTGAGAGACACAAGTTAAATTGACTTTCCAAAAGGAAGGTCACACACACACACACACACACACACACACACACACACACACACACACACACACACACACACACATAATGTGGAATAATGTGTTATTTGGTCTGGTACCTGTCACACATATACGTTTGAATTTCCTTCCTTTTTTATCCTATTGCTGATTGTACGCTGTATTGCATTGCATTCATATGTATATTCAGTAATGAATATATTAGAACAGGAAAAAGTGTGTGTGTGTGTGAGCATTGGACTCCTGCTGGATCAGGCCTCTGTTTGCTACCACGTCTCCCAGGAGTGTGTATGTTTGTGTGCTGAGGGTTCAGGGGTCTTGCTGTGTAGACAAACAACAACATAAACACACACACACACACACACACACACATACATACACACACTGTCGGCTAAAAGCTCAGAGCATAGCTGGAGGGCTTGCTGAAACACACACACACACACACACACACACACACACACACACACATACATTTGTTTACTTGCAGCGAGGCCAAACCATGAAGAAAACAATAGAAGGCGGTTGTCATTGTTTTCATCCCCTCTAGCTTTTTGTTAATTACTCTTCCTCGTTCTTCTTCTTCTTCTACTCTTCTATTTCCTTTGACCTTATTGGCTTCCTTCCTCAATTCTATTATTTTCTTAAAGGTGCCATATTAATCTTTTTGGGGCTTTTCCATTCCTGCAGTGTGGTATTTAGATTTGAGTGCAATGACTAAAATCCCAAAGTTCAGGAACATGATGACATCACTACTCGCGTTCCAACACATTGTACGTGATAAGGGGCTAAGGGGGCGGGACATCTCCAACCAATCAGAGCAGACTGGGCTCTGGTTTCAGACAGAGGGTGAAAAGAGGTGCTGCAGCACAGGCAGTATGAGAACAATAGAGAGCTTTTTGAACATTAAAGCCTGGAGACATGTAGAGACACTACATACTGATATACACCTGAACATCAGCAGGAGAGGACTCTTTAAAGTAGAGATACTACATACTGATATACACCTGAACATCAGCAGGAGAGGACTCTTTAAAGTAGAGACACTACATACTGATATACACCTGAACATCAGCAGGAGAGGACTCTTTAAAGTAGAGACACTACATACTGATATACACCTGAACATCAGCAGGAGAGGACTCTTTAAAGTAGAGATACTACATACTGATATACACCTGAACATCAGCAGGAGAGGACTCTTTAAAGTAGAGATACTACATACTGATATACACCTGAACATCAGCAGGAGAGGACTCTTTAAAGTAGAGACACTACATACTGATATACACCTGAACATCAGCAGGAGAGGACTCTTTAAAGTAGAGACACTACATACTGATATACACCTGAACATCAGCAGGAGAGGACTCTTTAAAGTAGAGACACTACATACTGATATACACCTGAACATCAACAGGAGAGGACTCTTTAAAGTAGAGACACTACATACTGATATACACCTGAACATCAGCAGGAGAGGACTCTTTAAAGTAGAGACACTACATACTGATATACACCTGAACATCAGCAGGAGAGGACTCTTTAAAGTAGAGACACTACATACTGATATACACCTGAACATCAGCAGGAGAGGACTCTTTAAAGTAGAGACACTACATACTGATATACACCTGAACATCAGCAGGAGAGGACTCTTTAAAGTAGAGACACTACATACTGATATACACCTGAACATCAGCAGGAGAGGACTCTTTAAAGTAGAGACACTACATACTGATATACACCTGAACATCAGCAGGAGAGGACTCTTTAAAGTAGAGACACTACATACTGATATACACCTGAACATCAGCAGAAGAGGACTCTTTAAAGTAGAGACACTACATACTGATATACACCTGAACATCAGCAGGAGAGGACTCTTTAAAGTAGAGACACTACATACTGATATACACCTGAACATCAGCAGGAGAGGACTCTTTAAAGTAGAGACACTACATACTGATATACATCTGAACTTGAGTTGAATGGCCCCTTTAACTCTTAACAACAAAAGGGCACCCAGTGTTATTTGATTGATTAACTTTAGCCCAAATCAATGTGATCGGATTACGTTTTTGATCCTGTTTTTCTTTCCTTTAACTTAAAAAACAAAGTGTTTGAGCCTGCATGATTCACACTAGATTATCAGATTTAAAACATTTATTTTTCTACAATTAAGTCCCCATGAGATCCTGCTTCTCAATCCTTCCTCCCTGAGCTCCATACCCCCCCTGTCTCCCCCTCTCTTCACCCCTTTCTCTTTAAAAGGCTCTCGTTCACAAGAGCATTTCATTACATCATTAATTGAGCCTAATTCAGCTACATTACCCCCCCCAAAAGAGGACAGTGTGTGTGTGTGTGTGTGTGTGTGTGTGTGTGTGTGTGTGTGTGTGTGTGTGTGTGTGTGTGTGTTTGTGTGTGTGTGTGTGTGTGTGTGTGTGTGTGTGTTTAAATGCAGTGTAATGAGGTCTGCAGGGAGATGAGGACGGAGGTTGTGTGGAGAGGAGAAAATTACCTTAGGGCAGAAAAATCTCTCTTTTATTGAGGGTTTAATGCCCCTCTGTCTGACTGTCTCACTCTCTGAAGCTGTCTCACTCTCTGCAGCTGTCTCACTCTCTGAAGCTGTCTCCCTATCTGAAGCTGTCTCACTGTCTGAAGCTGTCTCACTCTCTGAATCTGTCTCACTGTCTGAAGCTGTCTCCCTCTCTGAAGCTGTCTCCCTCTCTGAAGCTGTCTCCCTCTCTGAAGCTGTCTCACTCTCTGAAGCTGTCTCACTCTCTGAATCTGTCTCACTGTCTGAAGCTGTCTCACTCTCTGCAGCTGTCTCACTCTCTGAAGCTGTCTCACTCTCTGAAGCTGTCTCACTCTCTGAAGCTGTCTCACTGTCTGAAGCTGTCTCACTCTCTGAAGCTGTCTCACTCTCTGAAGCTGTCTCACTGTCTGAAGCTGTCTCACTCTCTGCAGCTGTCTCACTCTCTGAAGCTGTCTCACTGTCTGAAGCTGTCTCACTCTCTGCAGCTGTCTCACTCTCTGAAGCTGTCTCACTCTCTGAAGCTGTCTCACTCTCTGAAGCTGTCTCACTGTCTGAAGCTGTCTCACTCTCTGAAGCTGTCTCATTCTCTGAAGCTGTCTCACTCTCTGCAGCTGTCTCACTCTCTGAAGCTGTCTCCCTATCTGAAGCTGTCTCACTGTCTGAAGCTGTCTCACTCTCTGAAACTGTCTCACTCTCTGAATCTGTCTCACTGTCTGAAGCTGTCTCACTCTCTGAAGCTGTCTCCCTCTCTGAAGCTGTCTCCCTCTCTGAAGCTGTCTCACTCTCTGAAGCTGTCTCACTCTCTGAATCTGTCTCACTGTCTGAAGCTGTCTCACTCTCTGCAGCTGTCTCACTCTCTGAAGCTGTCTCACTCTCTGAAGCTGCCTCACTGTCTGAAGCTGTCTCACTCTCTGAAGCTGTCTCACTCTCTGAAGCTGTCTCACTCTCTGAAGCTGTCTCACTCTCTGCAGCTGTCTCACTCTCTGAAGCTGTCTCACTGTCTGAAGCTGTCTCACTCTCTGCAGCTGTCTCACTCTCTGAAGCTGTCTCACTCTCTGAAGCTGTCTCACTCTCTGCAGCTGTCTCACTCTCTGCAGCTGTCTCCCTCTCTGAAGCTGTCTCACTGTCTGAAGCTGTCTCACTCTCTGAAGCTGTCTCACTCTTTGAAGCTGTCTCACTGTCTGAAGCTGTCTCACTGTCTGAAGCTGTCTCACTCTCTGAAGCTGTCTCATTCTCTGAAGCTGTCTCACTCTCTGAAGCTGTCTCACTCTCTGCAGCTGTCTCACTCTCTGAAGCTGTCTCACTGTCTGAAGCTGTCTCACTGTCCTGAAGCTGTCTCACTCTCTGAAAGCTTGTCTCCACTCTCTGAAGCTGGTCTCACTGTCTGAAGCTGTCTCACTCTCTGAAGCTGTCTCACTGTCTGAAGCTGTCTCACTGTCTGAAGCTGTCTCACTGTCTGAAGCTGTCTCACTCTCTGAAGCTGTCTCACTGTCTGAAGCTGTCTCACTGTCTGAAGCTGTCTCACTCTCTGAAGCTGTCTCACTCTCTGCAGCTGTCTCACTGTCTGAAGCTGTCTCACTCTCTGAAGCTGTCTCACTCTCTGAAGCTGTCTCACTCTCTGAATCTGTCTCACTCTCTGAAGCTGTCTCACTGTCTGAATCTGTCTCACTGTCTGAAGCTGTCTCACTCTCTGAAGCTGTCTCACTGTCTGAAGCTGTCTCACTCTCTGAAGCTGTCTCACTCTCTGCAGCTGTCTCACTGTCTGAAGCTGTCTCACTCTCTGAAGCTGTCTCACTCTCTGAAGCTGTCTCACTCTCTGAAGCTGTCTCACTGTCTGAAGCTGTCTCACTCTCTGAAGCTGTCTCACTCTCTGCAGCTGTCTCACTGTCTGAAGCTGTCTCACTCTCTGAAGCTGTCTCACTCTCTGCAGCTGTCTCACTCTCTGAAGCTGTCTCACTGTCTGAAGCTGTCTCACTCTCTGAAGCTGTCTCACTCTCTGCAGCTGTCTCACTGTCTGAAGCTGTCTCACTGTCTGAAGCTGTCTCACTCTCTGAAGCTGTCTCACTCTCTGAAGCTGTCTCACTCTCTGCAGCTGTCTCACTGTCTGTCTCCCTCTCTGAAGCTGTCTCACTCTCTGAAGCTGTCTCACTCTCTGAAGCTGTCTCACTCTATGCAGCTGTCTCACTGTCTGAAGCTGTCTCACTCTCTGAAGCTGTCTCCCTCTCTGAAGCTGTCTCCCTGTCTGAAGCTGTCTCCCTGTCTGAAGCTGTCTCACTGTCTGAAGCTGTCTCACTCTCTGAAGCTGTCTCACTCTCTGAAGCTGTCTCACTGTCTGAAGCTGTCTCACTGTCTGAAGCTGTCTCACTCTCTGAAGCTGTCTCCCTCTCTGAAGCTGTCTCACTCTCTGAAGCTGTCTCACTCTCTGAAGCTGTCTCACTGTCTGAAGCTGTCTCACTGTCTGAAGCTGTCTCACTGTCTGTTTCACTCTCTGAAGCTGTCTCACTGTCTGTCTCACTCTCTGAAGCTGTCTCACTCTCTGAAGCTGTCTCACTGTCTGAAGCTATCTCATTCTCTGAAGCTGTCTCACTGTCTGAAGCTGTATCACTCTCTGAAGCTGTCTCACTCTCTGAAGCTGTCTCACTCTGAAGCTGTCTCACTCTCTGAAGCTGTCTCACTGTCTGAAGCTATCTCACTCTCTGAAGCTGTCTCACTGTCTGAAGCTATCTCACTCTCTGAAGCTGTCTCACTGTCTGAAGCTGTATCACTCTCTGAAGCTGTCTCACTGTCTGAAGCTGTCTCACTCTCTGAAGCTGTCTCACTCTCTGAAGCTGTCTCACTCTCTGAAACTGTCTCCCTGTCTGAAGCTGTCTCACTGTCTGAAGCTGTCTCACTCTCTGAAGCTGTGTCACTCTCTGAAGCTGTCTCACTGTCTGAATCTGTCTCACTGTCTGAAGCTATCTCACTCTCTGAAGCTGTCTCACTGTCTGAAGCTGTCTCACTCTCTGAAGCTGTCTCACTGTCTGAAGCTGTCTCACTGTCTGAAGCTGTCTCACTGTCTGAAGCTGTCTCACTCTCTGAAGCTGTCTCACTGTCTGAAGCTGTCTCACTGTCTGAAGCTGTCTCACTCTCTGAAGCTGTCTCACTGTCTGAAGCTGTCTCACTCTCTGAAGCTGTCTCACTCTCTGAAGCTGTCTCACTGTCTGAAGCTGTCTCACTGTCTGAAGCTGTCTCACTCTCTGAAGCTGTCTCACTGTCTGAAGCTGTCTCACTGTCTGAAGCTGTCTCACTGTCTGCAGCTGTCTCACTGTCTGAAGCTGTATCACTGTCTGAAGCTGTCTCACTGTCTCAAGCTGTCTCACTGTCTGAAGCTGTCTCACTCTCTGAAGCTGTCTCACTCTCTGAAGCTGTCTCACTCTGAAGCTGTCTCACTCTCTGAAGCTGTCTCACTGTCTGAAGCTGTCTCACTGTCTGAAGCTGTCTCACTCTCTGAAACTGTCTCACTGTCTGAAGCTGTCTCACTCTCTGAAGCTGTCTCACTCTCTGAAGCTGTCTCACTCTCTGAAGCTGTCTCACTGTCTGAAGCTGCCTCACTCTCTGAAGCTGTCTCACTGTCTGAAGCTGTCTCACTCTCTGAAACTGTCTCACTGTCTGAAGCTGTCTCACTCTCTGAAGCTGTCTCACTGTCTGAAGCTGTCTCACTGTCTGAAGCTGTCTCACTCTGAAGCTGTCTCACTCTCTGAAGCTGTCTCACTGTCTGAAGCTGTCTCACTCTCTGAAGCTGTCTCACTGTCTGAAGCTGTCTCACTGTCTGAAGCTGTCTCACTCTCTGAAGCTGTCTCACTCTCTGAAGCTGTCTCACTGTCTGAAGCTGTTTCACTCTCTGAAGCTGTCTCACTGTCTGAAGCTGTCTCACTGTCTGAAGCTGTCTCACTCTCTGAAGCTGTCTCACTGTCTGAAGCTGTCTCACTGTCTGAAGCTGTCTCACTCTCTGAAGCTGTCTCACTCTCTGAAGCTGTCTCACTCTCTGAAGCTGTCTCACTCTCTGAAGCTGTCTCACTGTCTCACTCTCTGAAGCTGTCTCACTCTCTGAAGCTGTCTCACTCTCTGAAGCTGTCTCACTGTCTGAAGCTGTCTCACTCTCTGAAACTGTCTCACTGTCTGAAGCTGTCTCACTCTCTGAAGCTGTCTCACTGTCTGAAGCTGTCTCACTGTCTGAAGCTGTCTCACTGTCTGAAACTGTCTCACTCTCTGAAGCTGTCTCACTGTCTGAAGCTGTCTCACTCTCTGAATCTGTCTCACTGTCTGAAGCTGTCTCACTCTCTGAAGCTGTCTCACTCTCTGAAGCTGTCTCACTGTCTGAAGCTGTCTCACTGTCTGAAGCTGTCTCACTCTCTGAATCTGTCTCACTCTCTGAAGCTGTCTCACTCTCTGAAGCTGTCTCACTCTCTGAAGCTATCTCACTGTTGAACATGTCTATCACACTTTCTGGTTGTGTATTTTTTGTGTGAGAGAGACAGTTTAACCTGAGGGCAGATTTCTCCACATAGCCTCATCTAGTTCTCTCTGGCTGTTGCACTTTCTGTTTCTCTCTTTCGACAGGGCTTTGCCCTCAGGAAGAATTTCTAGAAAGCTATAAAACATTACTTTCTTTCTGTCTCACTCTCTGGAGATGGACAGTGATGGATCGAAGAGCATAATGAAAGATACACTAAATAAGACATTTGTTTTGTATCCTTGCCTTCAGACTCGCCTCACAGTGGTTTTCTAAATTCATCAGGTCAAGCTTTTAAACTATTCAAGCATGTTACCTGCTCATTTATATATACAAATATATTCAATAAGATCTTTAAGGCTGCAATAAATGATATTCTTATCTTGGAAATAATTGAAAAGTCTATAAATTCATTTTGAAACAAAGTTTTGCTGGGTTGCTATCTCCATTAGCATGAAGCTAATGGTTCCATTGGATATCAATGAGAAGGGCTAACGATGCTAACTTGTTGATCAACTGTTCAAAAATGTTTTGTTTTGCCGAGCTGAACTCACTGGTTCCTCTTGTCCTGTGCAATGTGTGTTTGTCACGCTAGGCTGTATACACGTGTGTGTGTGTGTGTGTGTGTGTGTGTGTGTGTGTGTGTGTGTGTGTGTGTGTGTGTGTGTGTGTATGTGTGTGTGTGTGTGTGTGTGAATGCATATTTGTGTGTGTGTGTGTGTGTAGCTTTGCTCGTATCAATGTGTCTGAGTCTCACCGGTCTTCTTCTGTCCTGTCTTGTGTTTTCTCTCTCCTTGTGTGTGTGTGTGTGTGTGTGTTTGCATGTGTGTCTGTGTGTGTGTTTGTGTGTGTGTGTGTGTGTGTGTGTGTGTGTGTGTGTTGTGTGTGTGTGTGTGTGGTGTGTGTGTGTGTGTGTGTGTGTGTGTGTTTAGCTATAGGGAACCAGCGAAGGAGGATTCCCCCCGCCGTCGCCTCAGATGTCTTCGAACCTCACCTGGGCAGCCACATTTTACAGGTAGGAACTGTTCAAGAGTGTCTTCATCTACATGTATTCTGTTATTTGCTTGGAGTATCTACAGTATAAGCCTTATGAAAAACAAAGTGCAGTGTACCTTATACTATAAAGTACACTGCACTTTGTTTTTCGGGAAAATAAACTCGGAAAAATGCACGTCATGCTGGACACACACCAGTAATCTATTCAGTAATTATTTGCCCTTTGTTTTCGAGTGGATTTGTGTTTTGCATCTCTCAGCGTGATGTAGGGTTAGGGTTAGGGTACATACAAATACACTCTATACTCAATACAAACACACAATACTCATCATACACTGGACAATACTCTTCAACACAAACTGTGCTTGGAGGTATGTTAGAGAAAGAAGGGTGCCAGAGAGATGCCATTCGGTTGTAAGCAGAAGGAATTGAATGTCTCTTTTTTAAGGGCTCACATATAATATAATATCACACAAATATAGAAGAAGAAACACAGAAACAGACTTTTAACAGAGCATTTTGACAAGGCAATATAATGGACTCCTTAATGCTCGCTCATTAAGTCGGTCTGTAATTTTAGGATTGGCTGTGCTTCAGTCTCATAGGACCCTGTATGAAAAACACAGTAAACACTAATCATGGTAACATATTCACCGTTAACATGGATGTTATGTGTGTACAATACATCGTGTAGAGTTCAATACAATGTTTTAATGAAAGTAGCCTCTTCTCTTCCACACTGGAAAAAAAATGCTGCTCCAAAAACAAGTAAATATATAATAGAAACAAGGTGTTTTTGCTTTTAATAAGTGAAAAAATCTGCCAATAGAACAAGTACAAAATGGCTTGGTGAGATTTCTTGAAGTAAAGATGGGATAATTAGAGAAATGAGATCTTGTATTTAGCTGCGAGAACTTATTTCGAACTATATTTGACCAGAATCAGGGAATTTGTAAGAACATTTTCTGTTTTCTGATGTTAGTTGGAGATAAAATAAGATGTTTTTAAGAGACTTTGACTTAAAAAGATGCTTAAGATGCCTTGTCTAAAAACAAGACTTAAATTATTAAGTCTTATATCAAGTGTAATGACATGTTCTGACTAGAAATTAGACAAATATACTTGGCAAGATTTTACATTTTGCAGTGCACAACATCAAATATTTCTTTTAATGTTTTCTTCGTCTAACATTTCAGTTTTTAAGTGTCTAATGAGCCTCACAGTTTCATTCCTAAGGTCATGGTTATTCCTGATTTCTGAATCTCTAGAGTATTATAGTTCAAATCCAGAATGTGGATTTTACACCATGTTATCTGAATCTTTTCATCTGATTTGCCTTTGAGCTTTTCTGGAGCTAAATCAGTCTTCATAATGTACCTTTACGATATTAGCTCAGTGATTCCTTCATAATTCACCCTCAGATTCTTCACCACAGCCAACTTCAATTATTCCTCAACATCCAGCTGCCGCGGCTAAACTGAATTATTAAATGGAATTATGAAAGTATGATAATGACTGGGTTATCGCTGTTCGCTCCCTTGGGTGTGTGTGTGTGTGTGAGTGTGTGTGTGTCTTGTAGTTTTAATCCCTAACATGCTCCACTCCTTATCTGTTTAACATACAGCCCAAAGGCTGAGCTTTTAACATCACAACCGAGCCGACGCGATACCACAGCTGATAGAGGCTGGTAATCTGTGTGTGTGTGTGTGTGTGTGTGTGTCTGTGTGTGTGTGTGTGTGTGTGTGTGTGTGTGTGTGTGTGTGTGTGTGTGTGTGTGAATGTATGTGTGTGTGTGATACAGTATGCACTATTGGAAGCGCCCACCCTTTCTATAGATGACGTTGTACATGTAAACCTCCAAAAGTGTTGTGCTTTTCCTTTGTTGTAAAGTGTTTGTGTTTCTGCTTCTGCTATTGTGTGTGTGTGTGTGTGTGTGTGTGTGTGTGTGTGTGTGTGTGTGTGTGTGTGTGTGTGTGTGTGTGTGTGTGTGTGTGTGTGTGTGTGTGTGTGTGTGTGTGTGTGTGTGTGTGTTTTCTGTGTGTTTGTGTGTGTGCATGCGTGTGTGCGTGTGTGCGTGTCGGCTGTATCTGTTGAAGTCACACCTGATTATTGTTGTTATAATCTGGTTGACACTAGTGCACGTTTCCTGGGTTAAAATCCACACTTTTCTAATCTTCTTGTAGCCATTTTTTTTTATCCCATAATCATATTCATTCATCGGGAAATATCTATGAGATATGAAGAATTCATTACAAACAGTGACACTGATTGATCTTCTGGTTTCTTGTGGCCAGTTGTGCAGAGCAGAGGCCTTACAAGTACGTACATGTGGAAGTAAGAAATACTGGCTTTGTTGATAAGGCAGCAGAAATTACATTATTGGATTATAATGATACTGTACATTGTAATATATGCTGATGGACAATTACCTTTTACTGCTGTTAAGTGCAGTGGCGGTTCTAGACCAATTTGACTGGGGGGCTAGTTATTTTCTGAGGGGGGCACAATAAATGCAGGACGAAAAAGAGAACTACACAGTATGAATTAATTGCGGATAGAAAACAATGCAATACAGTAATTGGTATTTGTTTCAGTACACTTATTTATTTCAGATAGATCTTATAGTTATTACTGTTAGCTTCAGCTGAAGTTATAGTGCAATGTTTGCACTAACACCATATCATATTTATATAAAAATAAAGGCAATGAACAGTTACATCTCTACTTTACATCTACAATTACACGGATACAATAGTTTAACTCACCTTCAATTATCGTGGTAGTCTCTCGAAACGTAGGTTTAAATCAGTCTTTCTTGGATGCAACAGCCTCTGATGATCCGAGATGAAAAGCGTTTGTTTTTCGCGAGCTTCAGCTGGACAGTGAAAGTGAGTGCACCGCTCTAATGAGTCCTGAGTGCACCGCTCTAATGGGTCCGACTAGAATGACGAATAACGTTAGTTTCGCCTTTTCCGTCATTCAATAAATCGTGTAATAAATCATACATTATTCATTTTTTTCACTTTTCATTTTTAGGGGGGCCACAGGGAGGTCAGAGGTCAGTGTTAGGGGGGCACTGGCCTCCCTGCCCCCCCCCCCCCTAGAACCGCCCCTGGTTAAGTGTAAAGTCTGATTCATGTTATGATGCCACAGTGTCCAATATTCAGAATTGTTTGGAAAAGCATAGTTTAGTCCGCATTTCCTGCTTTATTTCCCACAATCTTAACGTCCTCTATTGAACAGAAACAAGTGTTTTCGGCGTTATTGGACAACAGTTTTTGATGCATTGGTGTATTCATGTCTTTAATGCTGCAGCTTGTGTATACCACCAGGTAATGACTTTGGCCATGACCTTTTACTGCTGTTAATTGTTGAAGAAGTACTTGTCTTATTCATTTTGTGATGTATGTTGCACCTGCCGCAGTGTGCAAAGGTCACGATTGTCTTAGAAAGCACACTTCAGTCCACATTTATTTCTAACCCACTCAACTTTCTCTTTCGAACAGCAACACGTCTTTCTGGCTGTTGTTTTACTCGGAAACCTGTGGCTTTTTTGGACGATAACATGTGATGCATTTATGTGTTCATCACCTTAATGTTGCAGTGTGTATGTACCACTAAGCAATGACCTTTTTCTGCTGTTAATTGTAGAAGAAGCGCCTCAGTGTCCAAAGGTCAGTATTGTTTCGGAAAGCACACGAGCCAGGTTACTCCACATTTATGTTTCACAACCCCCAGTCTTTTTTTTAGAACAAAAACAAGTCTTTCCTGCTGGTCTCAGAAAGCAGTGACTTTACTTTCCAGATATTCAGGTTTTTAATATACGTTGTGTTTCATATTTTCTCGGAGCAGTTGTGCAAATATCTGCAAAAAGCATCGTTACAGACGACCATAACCAGTGATGTGAAGCAAGAAGGAACTAGAAATGAGCTCTTTTGTAAACAAGGGCACTGTTCCAAAAAATGCTAAATATCAGAAGAAGAAATAACAGAAAAAGAGCCAGAGGAGGAGGATGTGTTGCATTAGTGCGACGTCTAACACAGGTGCCTGTAGGTGCGTTGGTTCTTTATCCGTCTCTCTTTAATCCTGCAGAGAAACTCTTCTGCCGCGCTGCACATCATGTTATCATGTGTGAGTGTGAGTGTGTGAGTGTGTGTGTGAGTGTGAGTGTTAACACCTCGCTGCGCTGAGCATGGCTGCCGTGTGTGTGTGTGTGTTTGAGCGTGTGTTAACACCGTGTTCTGATCCGGCGGCTCCAGACACTAGACATCCCATAATACCTTGTTATAATCCCTCGAGAGTCGCTATGACAACCGTACGAGGCAGATCCCGGAGCAGATTGAGGCGGCCGTGAGATTGGAAGTGACACGAACAATGTGGGCCTCCTTTCACCTGGAAGTCGGGAAGTGTGTGTGTGTGTGTGTGTGTGTGTGTGTGTGTGTGTGTGAGTAATTTGCTTGGTTTTACAATGGACCCTAAAGACTTGATGTTTCCGAAAGCTAGATATTGTTTGAATTGTTCTGCAGAACTGATTTAATAATCAGCGTAGAACATGTCCATATCTGAGTGACTATAGACCCTTTTTTATTTTTTTTACCGCTTCAAAAATTAGGCTCTGCAAAATGTTCTTTGTATTATTATTGATTTATTTAAGAAGGAGACAATGCATATTAATTATGAAATAATATGGATACATTTTCTACAGTCCCTGGCAGGTAGATGGCATTACAAGAAAAAATCTGGGTAACTGGACTCTAGCAGAATAGCATAGGAAATGAAGCATATTAATACAAAACTATATATATATATAACAGACACAAAATACATGACATTAGAAAAGACAATGACAAACGCATAGCATTTCCTAAAGGTTATTCACGATAAAAACATTCCTTTAGTTCACGCTTGGAGAGATTTTTATGTTACGCATCTACAGCAGGAAAGTAAAAACTCAAATAACTAAAATATCAAATCTGTCTAAAGCAGTGTTTCTCAAACTTTTTCATACCAAGGACACTTAACCAATAAAAAAACACTCGCGGACCACCTAACTCCACAAATATCCAAAATCACATCGTTTTTCTAGAACAAATGACAAATCGCCTGAAAATGGTACAAACAAGTGGCAACATGTGTGACGAAGGTGTTGCGCTGGGCTATATCATGCAATCGAAAGTGAAACTTAAGCTCGCTCCATTGCGGAGATATTCCCGCGAGAGTGCGGAAAACTTAAATGTATTTATTTATTTCAAATGTGAAATGTTACCAATATACTCGCGGACCACACTTTGAGAAGCACCTTTCTCTAGATCTTATTTTAATGTTTTTCGTTATCTGGAATCATTCAATGTATAAAGTTGAAGTGTGCTCAGGTGTTCACACGCCCACACATTATAACACTTAATAAGATTAATGATGGAAAAAGGTCAAAATAAGTCATAATTGTAACCTTTTGAAATGTACTGGTAATATCAAACCAACCAAATTATCAGGTTTATTTTTAGTAATTTTTAATATAAACATGTCATCAAACAGGAAGTAAGATTCTCTCTGCAGGTCTCGACAAACACTCTTCCTGCAGGAATATCGAATGTCATTTATTTGCATGAATTGATCCGTGTGTGTGTGTGTGTGTGTGTGTGTGTGTGTGTGTGTGTGTGTGTGTGTGTGTGTGTGTGAATGTGTGTGTGCCAGCGTTGCTCCCCTAAGTACATATATCACTCCGAATGTGTTTCACCACGCTTGTGAGTGTGTGTTTGTCGGTGTGTGCTTAGCCTTTTCAGCGCAGAAGGAAGGCCGACGTGTTGGCGGCAAATTGGCCTCATTAATCTACCGCTTAATTGATTGTGAGAAGTTTGAGGATGACATTTTAAGAAAGCGTGGCGGACGGGGCGCGGCTTGATTGATTTGGCTAAAACGCAGCGCTAATGAATGCCAGCCAGTCACTTAGGTGCTGGAGACCAGACACTAATTTCAGAGAGATTAGGCCAGAGAGGTTGATAACGCTTAATGAAGAGAGGGAGAGGAAGCAGTCATTAAACAGGGTGTGAAGCTGCACATGTGGGCTCTGTCAAGTGTGTGTGTGTGTTTGTGTTTGTGTGAGTGTGTGTGTGTGTGTGAGTGTGTGTGTGCTTGTGAGTGTGTGTAAGTGTGTGTGTGTGAGTGTGTGTGTGTGTGTGTGTGTATGTGTGAGTGTGTGTGTGTGTCTGTTTGTGTGTGCGTGAGTGTGTGTATGTGTGTGTGTGTGTGTGCGTGAGTGTGTGTAAGTGTGTGTGTGTGTGTGAGTGTGTGTGTGTTTGTGTGTGAGTGTGTGTGTGTGTTTGTATGTGCGTGTGTGAGTGTGTGTGTGTGCTTGTGAGTGTGAGTGTGTGTGTGTGTGTGTGTGTGTGTGTGTGTGAGTGTGTGTGTGTGTGTGTGAGTGTGTGTGTGTGTGTTTGTGTGTGCGTGAGTGTGTGTATATGTGTGTGTGTGCGTGAGTGTGTGTATATGTGTGTGTGTGCGTGAGTGTGTGTAAGTGTATGTGTGTGTGTGTGTTTGTGTGTGCGTGAGTGTGTGTAAGTGTATGTGTGTGTGTGTGCGTGAGTGTGTGTAAGTCTATGTGTGTGTGTTACGGAGAGATGTTTGTATTCCTATAAACTTTTATTTTTACTCGTACATATAGCTTTGTGCAGGAAACACGTGGAGGCAGTGGGTGTTTCTCCTTGTCGAGGACGCTTCCTTGGTAGGACATGTCCCTCCGAGTCAGGTCCTTCAGAAGCGAGGCAAGAATCCTTCCTAGCCTCGGAAAACGAAGAATTGTGGAACAGGCTAACAGGTGTGCGTCATATGCGAGGCCCCGCCTTAAATGGAGCGCGATTTCCACCAAAGATTTTGGAAATTGGTCCGTGCGCAAAGCATTGTGGGGATTTTAAGACCGCGGAGGATACACATGTGCAGCCTCGAAATTTCCCGCAACGAAGGACACCGGCCTCGGTAGAATTCCAAGTATCCTGGACATTGGAACAGTCCTTCGGCAGCACTCGATGACGTAGCATCCTTGAAATAGTGGCTCTGGAGCAGCCTTCCTCGACATTGAGAAACACCCAGTGACTCCAAAATATAAGTTTGGACAGCAATTCATGTTGAGTTGAGAATCAATAGCAAATTCAGTATCCACTGATCACATTAGGAGCCTTTTAATTCCCTTAACTATTTACAAAAGCTGTTGACAAGATAATTCCAGTTTTTGAACACTATCAGAAATCAGAAACAGCCTTTATTCGTCCCACAGCGGGAAGTGTTCATCCTTAAAGCTGAGTGACAGTGAGGATACAAGGCAGATACAATGAGTAGACTTAAGCAGCGTCCACACGGCGGCGTGCGTTGAAGCTTGCCGGCGGGCGTGTCTGAAACTCGACCAACAACCAATCACATGAATCTCCCGCCCCGGACACACAAGCACGCGGTTTGATTGGCTAGAGCTCGTACTGGCATATGATTTGATTGGCTGACGCTTCTGTCGAAGCTTCAAAAGTTGAACATTGCTCAACTTTTTTTGAAGCGAGCAACGCAAAGCAACGCTCCAACAATGCAGTTCGGCAAAGCGTGACGTCACCCCATTCAAAGTGAAGCGTTGAAGCTTCAACGCACGCCGCCGTGTGAGTGCCACAAGTTATGAACATCTGCCTGTATTAACATTGTAAAATTGCATATTTACTGTAATATATTTCCAGATGTCAAAGGAAAACCTTTTGATTTGATGTTATCAGTAATAGTTACAAATGACTTGCTGGGAACATGGCTAACAACAAAGTGGCACAAACTAAATCCAATAGAGAGCCTAAGTCACCTCTTTCTTTCAGAATGAGGCGAAAAGTATTAAACGTCTTGGCTGCAAATACACTAAAGTTAGTCCGTGAGAGCCAGCATGCGGACCGGCTTTTTCGCGAGTTATGACATCACTTACGCCACTCTTGGATTTGTGGTCTTTCTAGATGCGTATTTTCATAATCTTATATTTCAACAGTTTTATGACGAACTGTGACTTTCTTGATTTGGAAATATTTGTTTTAAAGGTGGGGTAGGTACGTTTCAGAAACCGGCTCGAGATACACTTGTTGTTATATTCCATGGAATGCTCTTAACATCCCGATAGCAATGAATATCTGAAGTGCTTTGACAATAAATCCATATAAAAATGTCCTCTGTGGAAGTCTGCCGTAATACTGTAAAAGAGTTACACGGGCTAACCTCCCCCTTCCTCCCCCACGGGCTAAACGGATTGGATTGCCAAGGGGACGGGTGATAACCGGAAAAGCATGACATGGGACCTGTTGCAGCCAATTTGATGTATTTTGATATTTGTATATGAAGGTGCTGTGATACTACTGAATTGACCTGGGCATAGGCGGGGACTCAGCCAATTTCAGGGTACAGCCTACTATTTAGGGAGGACACAGGTGCACAGCATTAGGGATTGGGAATCACCAGAGGGAAGCCACACGGTTTTTCAACCGTGCGTGTTTTCACTTATTTTCTGTTTGTTTTGAGTTCATTTCAGTTTATTTCTTTATCACAGTTAGTTGTTTAGTTATCAGTTAAACACCCGGCTCTTGTTTTGCTGTCATCATCCTGCAATCCAAATAAACATCTTAAATGCACTCAAAGAGAAGACCTGATTTGCTGTCAACACCACGCGTCTGGAAAAGCTTCACACCATATCCCTCACTGGCAAATATTTGTTGTTCGGTTGCCTTTACATTTGTTGAAAAACTCGCTTCCAAAGACGGATGGACACAGGAGGACATGCAGCGCTGTATTCATTGACTTTTCCCGACTTAAATCCACGTTACGCACCCGCAAGAGGAACGTGGTACTGTAAAAAGTACAACCAATCCGTTTAGCCGGGCGGATTGGATTGCCGCCCTGTCTGTCAGCCTTCCATCTCGTGCACGCACAAATGTATCTCGTGTCCTCATTGGGCGTGCCCTCATTGGGCGTGCCGTCATTGGGCGTGCCGTCATTGGGCGTGCCGTCATTGGGCGTGCCCTCATTGGGCGTGCCGTCATTGGGCGTGCATTGCAGCAGTACTTCAATGACTCGCCAGCAACAGGCGGCCACTTTCACCAGTCTGCTGACTGAAGTGCGCGTTCATGTGTGTTGGAGGAGGTGCTCTGTAAGGAAGTCTGAAGGAAGGGGCGGATTCTTTTCGGCTGTGTACTTTCAAATGTTAGTGCACTCGAGCCGGTTTCTGAAACTTACCTACCCCACCTTTAATTGGCAAACATCATATGTGTAATTCGTGGTAAAATTCAAACGGGATCAAAAGATAATTTATCTCTCGCCATTGACTAGGTCTAAGGTCCCATGGTGGTCCACCGGAAAGGGAGGGACTCTCTATTGGGCAATAAATACTGTGTATGCTAAGCTAGCAGTTTGCCCTTGCATTCAGTCTTTGTGCTAAGCTACGCTAACCTTGTCCTTGACCTGAATTTAATGCAGAGCGATGAACTAATATCTATCTCGATTCTAGACGAGACAGATTATACAGTCCGTTCCTTTTTGACGCCACCATGAAGATTGTTGACGTCCTCCTGGATTGTGTCATAGCTTTAGGCTATAAATACAATGTCATTGATTGTTTATTACTGATTGATTGATTGATTTGAATTGCCTTGTGTTTAAAGGTTCTATATAAATGAACTTGCATCGCCTTGCTTTAAAGAAAAATCCAGCTAACGGGAAGTATTGTAGGGAAATTATGAATTTTATGATCACACCTTAGTGAGAGCTAAGAAAAATAACGGTCCAAACTGGAGAAAAAACCTGCAAACTTCTCCTTTTAGTTGGAAAGTTCAGAAAAGTAAAGAGAAATTTAGTTGTTGCTGATGAAGGGAAAGTGTTCTGGAGTGTTGTTGGACTTTAAAGAGCAGATTGATGTTTCTAAAGACACCATGTGGCGTTTGAAGATGAAGAGACAGACGGACAGACGGACACTAATTACACAGAGGGGTGGAGGGCTGTGATAAAGTAAACTGTGTGCATGTGTAGGTCCAAAAAGTGTGAACAATTAGCAAGTGATTGATGAAGAAAGAAAGACACGTTCATGCTTTTAATAATGTCAGAAAGTGAACCGTGGAATACAGGAGACAAAGAGGAAGACAGTGTGTGAGATTATCTTTGAGAGAGTGTGTTTACAACAGCCTGGCAGAGCACCTGGTGTGATGAGTGTCTGGGGGGAGGAGTGCCACACCTGGTAACACACACACACACACACACACACACACACACACACACACACACACACACACACACACACACACACACACACACACACACACACACACACACACACACACACAGCCTGTGTGTTTTGTCTGTCTCTCATAGAATCAAAGCCAGTGGGCTGAGGACGAGCGGTCGAGCAAAGAAGCAGAGAGGGAAAGGGAAAGTAATACGAGAAGAAAAGGCAGTCTTAATAGTAACTAAATATTTTAAATACATGTATTACAGTTGAGTTAAATGAGGATTCACTATGTTGTATAAAAGGAGATACAGGACCCAAAGATGGCGCACACTCCAAATGCACAATTTACCCACAAATAAATAAATAAATCAAGAAACAAAAAGTACTAATTGACCTTGTTTATAGTTCCAAGTGTCAGATAGAGTGCTTGCACACACACACACACACACACACACACACACACACACACACACACACACACACACACACACACACACACACACATCAAATCATCACACACACACACACACACACATCCAGAGTGTTGGCAGCTGACGTACCCCGCCCTGATTTAATGGATGGTTTATGGTAAATATGTCCACTGTTGTTCAGAGGCTGTCATCTGTAACACACACACAGACACCCACACACGCACGCGCACACACACACACACACACACACACACACACACACACACACACACACACACACACACACACACACACACACATCAAATCATCACACACACACACACACGCACACACACACAATACAGCATCACTCACCCATGACAGGAAGGTGATTGAACACACACAACAACAACAACACACATAATCATTCACACAACATAACTGTACATGTCCATTCAAACAGAGTGTGTATATTTTGATTTAATTTCATATTTATAATCATAATCATAATTATATAACTGCAGGTGAGATCAAAATGTTTAGTTTATTAATAATTCACTTTCTCTCCTTTACTTTTATTGTGGATTTAGACCAAAAATAATATAGAAAAGTGTTTAAATTGTTACATGTTTGCTCTAAAAATAATAATAATAAATAATAATAATAATAATCCTTTTTGCATCTTCAAAAGTTCCTATTTTGCAACCGATGTACTAGTTACAGAATGATCCTTTGATCCGGAGTATTTGAGCCCTTCACCTGCAGCTGTTAACACACTGCTTCACTTTACGTCGTGAACAAGCAGATGTAAGGTGTCCGGGCGTTGTCACGGCGATGAGGGGAAATTAAAGATGACAGCGACACCACTTCCTGACAGCCTGTCAATCAACCTGTCAACCAATGAGTGTCAGCGTAGGTACAAATTTGTCGTGGAGACGTGAAAGGACCGAGGGTTGAAATGGGGCGATGTCACGACTGATCTGCTGTTCCTGGTGCATTATGGGAATATTACAGTGGAGGTTTACAAACAGGAAGTGGTTTGACAGTCAGGTATCAGAGACGGACAGGAAGTGAAAGAAGGAGAAACATATATGACGTCTTGTTTTAAAATAATAATAATTCCACAGATTTCATAGGTTTTTGGAAATCTATGAACATTCTCTTGCTTTCTGTCTGTTCTTTCAACGCTGGAGAAAACGCCCAGATCATTTACTTCATTACTCTTTAAAGTAGAGACACTACATACTGATATACACCTGAACATCAGCAGGAGAGGACTCTTTAAAGTAGAGGCACTACATACTGATATACACCTGAACATCAGCAGGAGAGGACTCTTTAAAGTAGAGACACTACATACTGATATACACCTGAACATCAGCAGGAGAGGACTCTTTAAAGTAGAGGCACTACATACTGATATACACCTGAACATCAGCAGGAGAGGACTCTTTAAAGTAGAGACACTACATACTGATATACACCTGAACATCAGCAGGAGAGGACTCTTTAAAGTAGAGACACTACATACTGATATACACCTGAACATCAGCAGGAGAGGACTCTTTAAAGTAGAGGCACTACATACTGATATACACCTGAACATCAGCAGGAGAGGACTCTTTAAAGTAGAGACACTACATACTGATATACACCTGAACATCAGCAGGAGAGGACTCTTTAAAGTAGAGGCACTACATACTGATATACACCTGAACATCAGCAGGAGAGGACTCTTTAAAGTAGAGACACTACATACTGATATACACCTGAACATCAGCAGGAGAGGACTCTTTAAAGTAGAGACACTACATACTGATATACACCTGAACATCAGCAGGAGAGGACTCTTTAAAGTAGAGGCACTACATACTGATATACACCTGAATATCAGCAGGAGAGGACTCTTTAAAGTAGAGACACTACATACTGATATACACCTGAACATCAGCAGGAGAGGACTCTTTAAAGTAGAGGCACTACATACTGATATACACCTGAACATCAGCAGGAGAGGACTCTTTAAAGTAGAGACACTACATACTGATATACACCTGAACATCAGCAGGAGAGGACTCTTTAAAGTAGAGACACTACATACTGATATACACCTGAACATCAGCAGGAGAGGACTCTTTAAAGTAGAGGCACTACATACTGATATACACCTGAACATCAGCAGGAGAGGACTCTTTAAAGTAGAGACACTACATACTGATATACACCTGAACATCAGCAGGAGAGGACTCTTTAAAGTAGAGACACTACATACTGATATACACCTGAACATCAGCAGGAGAGGACTCTTTAAAGTAGAGGCACTACATACTGATATACACCTGAACATCAGCAGGAGAGGACTCTTTAAAGTAGAGACACTACATACTGATATACACCTGAACATCAGCAGGAGAGGACTCTTTAAAGTAGAGGCACTACATACTGATATACACCTGAACATCAGCAGGAGAGGACTCTTTAAAGTAGAGACACTACATACTGATATACACCTGAACATCAGCAGGAGAGGACTCTTTAAAGTAGAGACACTACATACTGATATACACCTGAACATCAGCAGGAGAGGACTCTTTAAAGTAGAGGCACTACATACTGATATACACCTGAATATCAGCAGGAGAGGACTCTTTAAAGTAGAGACACTACATACTGATATACACCTGAACATCAGCAGGAGAGGACTCTTTAAAGTAGAGACACTACATACTGATATACACCTGAACATCAGCAGGAGAGGACTCTTTAAAGTAGAGACACTACATGCTGATATACACCTGAACATCAGCAGGAGAGGACTCTTTAAAGTAGAGACACTACATACTGATATACACCTGAACATCAGCAGGAGAGGACTCTTTAAAGTAGAGACACTACATACTGATATACACCTGAACATCAGCAGGAGAGGACTCTTTAAAGTAGAGACACTACATGCTGATATACACCTGAACATCAGCAGGAGAGAACTCTTTAAAGTAGAGACACTACATGCTGATATACACCTGAACATCAGCAGGAGAGGACTCTTTAAAGTAGAGACACTACATACTGATATACACCTGAACATCAGCAGGAGAGGACTCTTTAAAGTAGAGACACTACATGCTGATATACACCTGAACATCAGCAGGAGAGAACTCTTTAAAGTAGAGACACTACATACTGATATACACCTGAACATCAGCAGGAGAGGACTCTTTAAAGTAGAGACACTACATACTGATATACACCTGAACATCAGCAGGAGAGGACTCTTTAAAGTAGAGACACTACATGCTGATATACACCTGAACATCAGCAGGAGAGAACTCTTTAAAGTAGAGACACTACATACTGATATACACCTGAACATCAGCAGGAGAGGACTCTTTAAAGTAGAGACACTACATACTGATATACACCTGAACATCAGCAGGAGAGGACTCTTTAAAGTAGAGACACTACATGCTGATATACACCTGAACATCAGCAGGAGAGAACTCTTTAAAGTAGAGACACTACATACTGATATACACCTGAACATCAGCAGGAGAGGACTCTTTAAAGTAGAGACACTACATACTGATATACACCTGAACATCAGCAGGAGAGGACTCTTTAAAGTAGAGACACTACATGCTGATATACACCTGAACATCAGCAGGAGAGAACTCTTTAAAGTAGAGACACTACATACTGATATACACCTGAACATCAGCAGGAGAGGACTCTTTAAAGTAGAGACACTACATACTGATATACACCTGAACATCAGCAGGAGAGGACTCTTTAAAGTAGAGACACTACATGCTGATATACACCTGAACATCAGCAGGAGAGAACTCTTTAAAGTAGAGACACTACATACTGATATACACCTGAACATCAGCAGGAGAGGACTCTTTAAAGTAGAGACACTACATACTGATATACACCTGAACATCAGCAGGAGAGAACTCTTTAAAGTAGAGACACTACACACTGATATTAAACTGAAATTGTGCATTATATGTCCACTTTTTTTAATGTACAAAAGTATATTGAACATGTCTTTAAATACATCTATTTCAAAAATGATAAGTGAAGTCTTGCTCAGAGGTCTTATTGCTGTCAGATTACTGCACAGTATTCCAGTTATATTTCACTCTCTCTATGCATTGAACTCCTGCATATTCAGCGAACACGTTACCACACACACACACACACACACACACACACACACACACACACACACACACACACACACACACACACACACACACACACACACACACACACAGGTTTCAGATGACTCCAGTGACCCGGCGGCGGCGAGATTAAAGGTCACGCCGGCGAGCGTCGAGCCTCGCATCCTGATTGCCCAGAACCCCCCTCTCTGACTTCCTGTGAGGTCCGGCAGGTTCATTAGCTGAGGGAATAACTGCGAGGAAAGAGAGAGCGAGGGAAGAAGATCTGAACCAATAAACGAAGCGTCCAGAGAGCAAGGGGAAGAAAAAAATGAAGGTGAAGGCAAAGAAAAAACGAGAGCGGGGTCTTATTATTTATGCAGTCAAAAGGCCGCGGCTTGTCTGCATCTCTAATTGTTTGATTTTATAGGCGGGACGAGGCTCTTTAAACAAACACGCTCTTATGCTAATGGCGGCGCGACGGTAACCTCCTGACAGCATCTGGGCTGGGGGATTATGGGAGAGGTTTTTTCGGGGAAAAGAGGGGGGCAGGGGGTTGTCTGGTGGAGCTGAATATCATTTGGATAATTAAAAATGACAGAGGAAATGGTCCACACACACACACACACACCCACACACACACACACACACACACACACAAGCGAGCCACTTTGTCTTGACAGGTGGAGGGGGAGGAAGGGGGAGGTTAGTCCTGATTGCTGTCAATCAAACGGTCCGATGGGAGGAAGGCGGATTGCCGTGAACTTTGACCTCCTCCCTTGCCGACGTGATGCTGATGTGAGAGAGAGAGAGAGAGAGAGAGAGAGAGAGAGAGAGGGAGAGAGTTAACAACCTTGAGAGACGGACTGAATTTCAACGTGCTCAGGGCCAAGGAGGGAGGGAAAGGAGAGAGGGGGAGATAAAGAGATGTAGGATTAAAAAAGGTCAGAGACATCAAAGTCAGCAGGTGTCAATATTAAAAATGTTGTTATCCAATTAAAGTGAACGTCATGTGACTCAATATCCCCCCAACAACCAAAACGGTAACTGAAACATAACAGAACATATGAAGATTTAAATAATCTATATTTATTATATATTATGTTTTGGTTTTATTGTGAAATATTGATGTTACCAACGGATCAAGTTCAAATGTCTGAAATAGTAACGGTGTATAGATTTATCCCCTGACTCTGGTCTATGAAGCGTTTAGACTCGTTGTTTCGGTTCGGTGTTGGCGGTCCATCCCGTTTCCAGCTCACATGAAGCTCAAGATGTATTTGTATGAGATCATGATAGTGTTGCTATGTCTCTGTTGGATCCCTAATACTCCATTTTGCTGAAACACATTTCTTAGGTTCATTAACACAAAGAAAAGCACCGGGTTACGAACACAGCGTCTCATTACCTGAGTTCCCCTTTTAAACTGGATCAAGTTGATGGATGGATTCAGTCGTTAAGAAGAAGCAGAACAAAGATATCAGGGTGTGTGTGTGTGTGTGTGTGTGTGTGTGTGTGTGTGTGTGTGGTGTGTGTGTGTGTGTGTGTGTGTGTGTGTGTGTGTGTGTGTGTGTGTGTGAGAGAGAGAGAGGGAGAGAGAGACAGTTAAAAGGAAACAGAAGATCACTAGAAAGTCAAAGTGACAATTGAACAAACGACAACAATGAAAAGACGAGCCGATTATATCTCTGTCCTTCTGTCGCCTAGTTGTGTGTGTGTGTGTGTGTGTGTGTGTGTGTGTGTGTGTGTGTGTGTGTGTGTGTGTGTGTGTGTGTATGTGTGTGTGTGTGTGTGTGTGTGTGTGCGCTTGTGTATGAATGTGTGTTTTTGACAGCAGTGTGTACCATGTGACGTGTAATTGCATATGTATTGATGTGTACACACATTTATTTGCTCCTCTGAGAAGTGTGTATGTCTTCTTTCATGATGTGCTCATTGTGCATTTGTGTGTGTCGTGTAAGTCTGTGTGTGTGTGTTTGTGAGCGGGGGTGTGTGTTACTGACACTGAGCTGAACAGGGAGGGTTGAGATGTAAAACCTTCCTTCCTCTCCAGACGCAGGATAGAGAGAATCCTCACCCCTGCCAAACTAATCTGCTCACACACACACACACACACACACACACACACACACACACACACACACACACACACACACACACACACACACACACACACACACACTGAAAGCGGATTCTGTAGAATAATTTCATTATAAGGTTGTGAGCATGTGGATTAATGGTTTTACTGTCACAGAGAAGACAGGGGATTTTCTCGTTTCTCTCAGACTCCTCTTCCTCTCTCATCTTCCTCTCTAGCACTCTTCCTCTCTAGCACTCTTCCTCTCTCATCTTCCTCTCTCTCATCCCTCATTTCCTTTTCTGGTGGTTTAGTTCAAGTCTGTTGTTCAGTAGCTAAGCCTCTTGTCGTTCGTGCTGTTCTCTTTTCACACTGTAACAAGTGTAGCTTAAAGGAAGTGTTGATAAGGAGCCAATGAGAGTGTTTCAAGGTGTCAATCACTCAACAGCCCTTTTTTAAATGTGGACTATTAAGCAAGTCATACTTGTAAGGGAAACTTCTGCAGCAATGGAGAGTCAGGACTCAGAGAGACACGAGGAGAGCTGGAGCTTTGATGTCAAACACTGATGTTTATTACAAGTATCGGCCGGAGAATTCACATCACAAGTCACAGCAGCCAGAGGTTCTGACTGCACGGTGGGTTGCCATGATCTGACCAGCCTCTCTCTCCATAGACCTTTTAACTAGTTTACAGAGAGTTAATCCACATATTGGGGATGGTGCGTAAACACTGGGAACACTGATGTCCCCGATATCTGGAAATACT
>NW_022991069.1:0-15000 GCF_902827175.1 Gymnodraco acuticeps | reverse complement strand
CACTGAACGTCAATATGAGTTCATGTGTGAGGCTGGAAATGAGATCTGGATGAAAGAGAGAGAGAGAGAAGGTCAGGCGAGACATAGTTTGAGCTGTTTAAACATATTTGGGAGAAAGTGAAGATCACATTGGTCGAGTGGAACAGCTTTAAATGAATCTTAAGGGTCTCAGGCCGTTGTTTGAGACGCACGAGGACATGATAGGCAATTTGTGCAAAGCCAGCCGTAATAAGGGAATCATTTTAAATCCACATTTTATTATGTAGAATGAGAAAAGGATATCAGTCAAATTAAGCTTTAAATTCCACCTGTTTAGTCTGGATTAGCATGAACACTGGAAGCAGGAAGAAGCTCGGTCATATTCAATATTTAAAGAGACCCTTTTACGCTTTCTGAGATGTTCCCTTTCCTGTCGTGTGTTCTATAGGATTGAGTGCATGTTAATGGTCTGCAAAGGCTAACATCCCTGTGTCTCTCTCCCACACACTCCCATCATACACCTTAACCAAAAGGGACCATTTGTAGTACTTTGTGGGGGTTTTGGTTTCGGCAAAAGCTCAAAAGCAACAAATCTAACGACTCTGGAAGCAAAATAAAAAGATATTACAGCACTTGTCTTCTTCTCTTGATTATCGCACCCAAATGTGATTTATAGGGAATGAAATTACACCAACAGAAAACCTGTTTTATCTTTTGAGTTCAACTTAAAAATAACTCATATTTGTCTCAAATACAACAAAAAACTGATTGAACGAATCAGTAAAATAAAGTCCACATAAAAAGTATTTGCCGACTAGAAAGCTGAACGGGAAAGAAATGAGCTCTCGTCTGTAAGATCTCAGCCAATGAGGCATTTTGGTGTGTGTGTGTGTCTATGTGTGTGTGTGTGCGTGCGTGTCTGTGTGTGTGTGTGTGTGTGTGTGTGTGTGTGTGTGTGTGTGTGTGTGGAGTCCATTGACCTTCCTTCATCTCCCTGTGACAAATATTTAAAATAGATGTCATGTCTTGGACCGCCTCCAACGTAACAGCCTCCGCGTGTGTGTGTGTGTGTTTTGGTGTGTGTGTGTGTTTCGGTGCGTGTGTGTGTGTGTTTCGGTGTGTGAGTGTGTTTTGGTGTGTGTGTGTGTGTGTTGATGTGTGTGTGTGTGTGTTTCGGTATGTGTGTGTGTGTGTGTTTCGGTGTGTGTGTGTGTGTGTGTGTGTGCATGTGTGTATTTCGGTGTGTGCATGTGTGTGTTTCGGTGTGTGCATGTGTGTGTTTCGGTGTATGTGTGTTTCGGTGTGTGCATGTGTGTGTGTATGTGTGTTTCGGTATGTGTGTGTGTGTGTTTCGGTGTGTGTGTGTGTGTGTGTGTGTGTGCATGTGTGTGTTTCGGTGTGTGCATGTGTGTGTTTCGGTGTGTGTGTGTGTTTCGGTGTATGTGTGTTTCGGTGTATGTGTGTTTCGGTGTGTGTGTGTGTGCATGTGTGTGTTTCGGTGTGTGCATGTGTGTGTTTCGGTGTGTGTGTGTTTCGGTGTGTGCATGTGTGTGTGTATGTGTGTTTCGGTATGTGTGTGTGTGTGTTTCGGTGTGTGTGTGTGTGTGTGTGTGTGTGTGTGTGCATGTGTGTGTTTCGGTGTGTGCATGTGTGTGTTTCGGTGTGTGTGTGTGTGTTTCGGTGTGTGTGTGTTTCGGTGTGTGTGTGTGTTTCGGTGTGTGTGTGTTTCGGTGGCTGATTCCTTCACCGCCCATTGCTGGAAAACCAAAGCTCTCTTTCTCCCTCCCATCACTCTCCATTGTCGTTCCTCTCTCTCGTTTTCCTACAACCTCCCCACTTAATTTCCTTCACTCCTTTCTCCCCCTTTCTCCCCCTTTCTCCCCCTCCTCCTTTTCTCCGACAGCCACTAATAATAACGCATGAAGGCAGTCACACCAAATGAAGACAAATGCCGTCCACTGCTTTGGAATCATAATCTCTCTCTCTCTCTCTCTCTCTCTCTCTCTCTCTCTCTCTCTCTCTCTCTCTCTCTCCCTGTTCCTCTGAATGCTCTCTCGCCCTCGTTTCTCTTCCTCCAGCGTCTCCATCTCTCTGTTCTTCTGCAGAGAGCCATGTCTTTATGAACCGCTCGTAAAACCTCATCATGAAACAGACACAATGTTTCGGGGATTGAATAAATGTTATAATTGTTTCCCTGTGTATTATACAGTCACTGTAACATGTCGTGCTTTGTGACTTGTTGTCGGCGTGTGCTTCATCTAACTTGGCTTTTTACCGGTCCAGTCAGTCCTGGGTATCTTTATTGAATCAATACAAAATAAATTAGAAAGAAAATAGAAGCTCACGTAGATTTCCTTTGATCATTAGAACACAATATAACAATTAATGGTTACTTTAAAAATAAAATAACCTGTAAAACAATCTAATTATCTGAGTATTGCAATATGAAAGTAATGCAACCTGATTACTTTCCGTTACTTTTGGATTATTTAAACATCAAATGCAATGCAATTTGGATTAGGGCTGCTCAATTAATCGTATTTTAATCGCGATTATGGCTCGCAACGATTACGAAAACAACGTAATCGAAATAAAACGATTATTTTTGTATTATTATTATTTTTATTTTTTTTGGTTTTTCAGTTGAATTATAAAGTTCAGGGTAATCAACTGTTAAAAACATACTGTTCACATTTTTCTTCTCCAATAAATGGATGTTTTCAAATGAATAATCGCATTTAATAATCGCAATTACAATTATTGACCCAAATAATCGAGATTATGATTTTTGCCATAATCGAGCAGCCCTAATTTGGACATTACATTGACTTACATGCAAATTCTGGAGACTTATCCTAACCTTAACCAGAACCAACACATGCCTAACCCTAACCCTAACCAAGTATTCACCCTAAAATTAATGACTCCTCTTATGGGGACCTCCATTTTGTCCCCATAAGGGAGGCGAGTCCCCACACGTGACTGTGTAAACAGATTTAGGTCCCCACAAGTATAGTAATGCTAGGCCACACACACACACACACACACACATACACACACACACACACACACACACACACACACCCACACACACACACACACACACACACACACACACACACACACACACACACACACACACACACACACACAAGAAACTTAGAGGGAGACAAATGGATAGAAATGCACGTGAGAAATAAAATATCAACACGAACTTTAATTGTATTTTTTAAGTGTGTAAACAACAGAGCAATGTAACCTTAAAGAATATGAAAGATAATATTTTCAAAAATGCATTTGAGCATATTGAGATGAACAATGAGTCACATGACCACACTACAGTATAAACTAAGTATTCCATGGGGTTTTCTGATGGAGAAAACTCACGGTTGTTGTCCACAGCTGACCCGGACTTCTTTCGGCGGATTGATATGACTGCACACAGTCCCTCGATCCTCCTCAGCAACGGTCTGTTAGCGATATTGAACAACCTCTGGACTATCCAATTTGAGTGATATGAAGTAGATAAATCCCACACACATATTTCTATGAACTTCATGTACTGAATAAAAACAGAAAGAAAGAAAACACCAAGATAAAACGGACAACTATAAAGACATGTCAGGCAAGATATTTATAGATTCCCACATAAAGCATAAAAAAGAGTATATTTCAAAATAAAATCTGCCCCGTTTACAACAAACACAATATGTTCTTTTACTACAATATTTTGTTAAGAGCGTCCATAGTATTTTAAATACATATATATTAGGGATGGGAACGATTCATCGAATATTCAAATGTACTCATGAATATGAGAATATGAGTTATGTATATTTGTATTGTAATTGTTTTTGTTGTTTTTCTTTTGTTTTTGGAGGGATGCCTAAGTTGATTACATATGATCACATGGAATAATTCAATGTATACGACAGTGCCATAGCTAAGTGTGTCAGGTCTAAAGGTGTGTTTTGCTCACCGTCCCTCACAGCGGGCAGAGCTGCAGGTGCTGATCGCTCTCTCTCTTGTCCGGTTATACTTCACTCGCGTTTATGTCCAAATCCATCAGATCTAGTTCTAGCTAATGATACGGCTGCTGCCCCTCCCTACTCGCAGATCACGCAGACTCAAACCTCATCTTATGCCCACATCCCAGCTGAGAGGGTCTTCTCTACAGCTGGCCTGATTGTGACCCGCCTCTCCCCTGAGTAGACATGCTCATATTCTGAAACAAGAATGAGTATTGAATAGCTGCATTCTGTGCATAGGCCCTGCTACAGGTTGTTGATCTCTGTTGTCACGGGTTACGTTACCCTGACCCGTTATGTTGTTCGTGTTGATCCCTCTTTCATTTAAAAACCAAGTTATGTTTTAAGCATGAACGCTGTAGGCCTATAGCTGTCAGCTGCTCAAACTGTGATCGCAGTTCAATACATTTGACAAGTTCGATATGTACATTTCGGTTAATCGGTTTTTGGGAGTCGAATATTCGAATATACATTTGCTTTCAAATTCCCATCCCTAATATATATATACATATTAACATAGTAATCCAGCTACTAATCATCATAGTTTAGAAAAGTAGCAGTAATCTGATTGTCTTTTTTTATGTAACTCAAATGAAATACAGTTATATGTTGTGTATCCTACTGTAATTGCGTTATCCCATTGAATGTAAACCCTGTAAGCTTTATTATGTACAATGACTAAACTAATTCAGATATGTATTTCAAAGAGGACCATGCATACAAAGACATTCATCTCAGAAAAGACAAGATATTAATTATGACAGATTATAGCTAATAGCTCATTTCCATCTGCAGTCCAGTGTAGTTATGTCGATACACCGTAGGTCACAGGCTCCTTGTGACTTGCTTTCAATTGCTCTTGAATAATGGACTACTAGTGTCTTTAAGCTAGTATTCTCTAAACTGTATTAACGTCTTATTCATATTTGTTTTATTTACCAATTAAGGTTTCGTTGCTATAAATTCTTACTTTAACCCTCAGATGCATAAGTGGGTCTTTTTGGACCCGGTGAGCTGGTTTTCTTCAAGTATCTTTGTAATTACATTTTTTTATCATTTCATATTCCAGCTATTCCTCAAAAAACACGTTTTGGATATCATGCCATTCTCATTTTAAATGTACATTTTAAGAAATTGTAGTTTTTGTATTAATACCCCAAGCTTCCATAAGTGGGTCAAAAATGGGATCCTATGGGAAAACGTTTTTTTTCAAAATGTAAAAGAAATGTCTAAAATTATAAATAGTGAAAAATTAAATATCAAATATTTCTAGTGTGAACCAAAATATAATACTAAATATTATACAAATGATTTTTCTTAACAAAAATGGCATAAAAACACATAAGCCTCATCCCAAAACCCCTCCTCGACTCCTCCTTTCCCTCACTCGCGTCCCTTCCTTGCGTCTTAGCTCCGCCTCCGTAAGATGCGAGTGAGAGACACGAGGAGGTGACGCGAGGACAGAGGAGTCCCCAGGTATTAATTGGGATGTCCTCGTTCACTCAAACGTCACTCTTTAACGACGTCTGTTAATGATGACATGTGCACAGCTGTATCCCCTCTCATCGGGCTTAACTGAAGAACCCTTAGAACCGGCCCATTTGTTGTTAAACATTAATTTAAATGAATTAATCTTTCTCTTGTTAGTCAAGGAATTCAATGTATGATGGTTGGTCCTGCTTTTGTGTTCTGTTTTGGTGTAAAATGTAGCCTACATTTAAATAAAAATATAATTATAGTAATGTGAAAGCCTTCTAGAAATGAATTGCATGTAATAATTCCCATGGAGCTGTGAGCACTTATACATTTATGTGACGCTTTTCCACTCATCTTCCAGTTGTCGGTTTTCCTCTGTTGAAATCGACCAGCTGTGAAGGTGGGGGCGGGGCTTTTATACGCGAGTAGTGAAAACACTTCCGCGTAGTCTGCTCGCGTGTATCCTCCCTTTCGTCTCCTCCCGCACCCCTCCTCCCTCACCCCTCCTCCCGCACCCCTCCTCCTGCACCCCTCCTCCCTCACCCCTCCTCGACTCCTCCGTGTGCATTTCAGCTATTGGGACGTCCTTCAAAATGGCGTGTCTTGATCGATTTCCGGGTCAAGTCCCAGAGGAGGGGAAGAGAGGAGTCGAGGAGGGGTATTGGGATGAGGCTATAGTATTCCAATACGGGTCCTTTTTGACCCACTTATGGAAGTGTCGGGCATCTAAGGGTTAAATGTAAACCCTGTAAGCTTTATTATGTACAATGACTAAACTAATTCAGATATTTAGCTGGTTATTATTTCTAGATGACACGAAAAAATGTCCAGGTTTGTCTGTGTAAACGATCAAAGTAGCTTTTTAAATGACGCCCTGCTATCAGGAGAAACGACTCCCCGCATGCAGAACAGATACAGGGTGATATTTTAAAATGGTAACGCTGCTCAATAAAATAATTAGGATGAACGAATCACTTCATTACACTGTAAAGTACTAACGATCATGTGCAAGTATTTTTGGAATGATGAATCGTGATTGCAGCGACTTCCAGCCTGCGTGTGCCGCCGTGATAAAAAAACATTTCCACCACCACAGATTTCCACCACCACAGATTAACAAACACACGGCTGAATGGTGATGTTCGCACCATAACTGCGGGGATAATTGATTAAATGAGCATTGTAATTACAGTTTCTCTTCCTAATATTGAAGATGTTATCAGTGTATCTTTTATCATTAAGTTAATCAGGAACTAAGACGACATTAAAGGGAATGAGTCAGCGTGAGATTATCCAGAGAGAGAGGATATTTTATTTAATCATTGTTGTGTTGGCGCCCTTAAGCACAATTGTTGTATTTCTTTTGATGAACGGTGTGTGTGCGTGTGTGTGTGCGTGTGTGTGCATGTGTTGTGTGTGTGTGTGTGTGTGTGTGTGTGTGTGTGTGTGTGTGGTGTGTGTGTGTGTGTGTGTGTGGATGTGTGTGTGTGTGTGGATGTGCGTGTGGATGTGTGCATGGGAACTTGGGAAAGGTATGTTAATTGTGTGTGTGTTTGAGTTTTTACAAAGTAGTATACAATAGCATGCAGTGATAATTATGTGTATAGAAGCGTGTGTGTGTGTGTGTGTGTGTGTGTGTGTGTGTGTGGGTGTGTGGGTGTGTGTGTGTGTGTGTGTGTGTGTGTGTGTGGTGTGTGTGTGTGTGGTGTGCTGCGTGCGTGCGTGCGTGCGGTGCGTGCGTGCGTGCGTGCGTGCGTGCGTGCGTGCGTGCGTGCGTGCGTGCGTGCGTGCGTGCGTGCGTGCGTGCGTGTGTGTGTGTGTAACTAATAGTCACTCATTTCTTATCCAGTTGTATATCGATCCATCTTCTCCCGCGTATCCGTGGTCGGGTCGCGACGGGTTGTATATCATTAAACAAAATGGCCATTCTTTACAGTGGGTTCCTTTAGTTCTGGTACTTGGAGCCAATACATTTGGACTTTAACTTAAAATACTTTTTTTAAAAGACTTTCTCCACACTTCCACTGTTATTAATAATTCTACTTGACTAAAAGATGTGAGTACTTCTTCCACCTCTCTCTCACATCCATTGACAAAAGTGAATCTATTGAGTCCCTCTAGTGGTCAAAAAACAACCATAATCTTAACAAACTGCACTGTTTTATTGTAAGTATAGTTGAACACTAGTGGACGCTCATCTTTGAGTTTCTATTCTATTATAATTTTTTAATTTTTTTATTGAATCAGGCACAATGAGTTTACATTTATACAGTCAATATTTGTTTTCCCTTTCCCCCCCTCCCCTCCCGGTCCTAGCTAGTAAAGTAAATAACTACATAAATAAATACATATATAGGTAAAAATAAAGCAATGTAAAAGATAATATTAAAAGAAAATTAATAGATAAGGAACTAAAGAATAATAACAATAATACATGTACCCATATACTCACATATGTATACCCACATATACATTCGTAGTTCCCCCCTTTCTTCTTAATTTAGTGTCTTAAGTTCAGCTATGCTATCATATCATTATAATATACTGTATACACAACATGGTGCCAGATACTAATATCTACAGGGTCCAGACACACTGTTTCTAACGTCTGTGCATCCACTCTGTGTCGTGTGTGTGTGTATATGTGTGTGTGTGTGTGTGTGTGTGTGTGTATATGTGTGTGTGTGTGTTTTGGAAGGGCATCCTAAGGTTGAACTGTAGAGGAATAGCATCCATCTGGAGAGCATTAAAGAGATTTATCATACAACATATTGAGGGTGTTTTATGATTGGCCACCAATTAGTTGCAAAGAAGTCACCAAATCTCCATAGCAACAGATTGAAGATACGTCAAGAACCACGTTGACCATCAAACCAGAGATATGTGAGCCGTCAAAGTCATCATTAATTAGAGTCAAATCCAAAAGGACAAAACTCACAGTTGATGTGATACCGTGTGAAAGAGTACCAACTTTATTACTTTTTAAGAATGTTATCAACAGCTTTTGATTATTAAATGTACTCTTTGTCGTCCACCTGAGGCCTGTTCTACGAAGCTGGTTCAACCTAACCTGGATATGTTTGAGTTAGCCGGTTGGCCTAATTCAAAACATACGCGCTCTCGCTAAGCGGTCCTACGACGCTGGTTATCAAGTGGATCGCTCAAGCCAGCCGTGTCCTATCTAGTTAGGTGTTCACATGAGAGGGGTGGTATCTGGAGCATTCGACCAATCACAAACACGGAGAAGCGCACTGACAGCGCAGCGTCATACTTCCTGAATGAAAAGTGAACTTTAATATTAGACATATGAAGAAGTTAAACTTTAAACATCCATGACTTAAACACTTGATCCAGGATAAAAGCCACAGAGCTGCACCTGCAAGGTGAATACAGCTGGGAACAGAACAAGTGTTTGAATGCGTACACTAACAGCTTTATGATATCACTGCCCGTCTAAGACACCATCTGACTTTCATTACATTTGACTCCAGTGTTTCCTCAACTTAATGTGTTGCTTCAAATAATGCTTCTGCATACAGTCTGTGACGCTGTGAGTGTTGCACGGCCCGATACGGCTCAGCTGACTCAGATCAGGAGATATATGATACATTATGAAGTGATATGCCGCGGACTGTACTTAATGTTACTCTGATCCGGTTACTTATGTTGTGGTAGATATGTGGTAAGTGTTCTTAACGCTAATGTTATAATAGTCAGATTGCTCTGAAGATGGAGCTGATATTCTATTCATGTTCACGTTCACACAGTCGGTGATTTTTGCCGGCCGTCTTTCCTGCAACGGCAGCTTTTCTGTATTTCCTTTCTCCTGTAATATGACTTGATCGCTTTAAACTCCGCACACTGAGCTCTGATTGGTCAGCAGGCAGTGCTTTCACTGAGTTGAGCTCTTAGCCTGGAACCTAACCTGCTCCGGAGCAGGCTAGCCGCTAAGCATCAGTTACCATGGAGATCTAGCCGCTAAAAAGAGAACCAGCTTCGTAGGACCGGAAACCCAGAGTTACCCTGAAGTTAGCCGCTAAGAGAAAATCCTGCTTCGTAGTACAGGCCTCTGGTCTTGAAAGTTCAGCTTGACGGGTTGTTTGGAAACAGCAGCTCATATTTGTGATATGGGTAAAGACTCCAAAGAAACTAAAGTAAAAAGTGTTGTGTCAATATCAACGTTTCAGAAAGGCTGTATGGCAGAGGGGGATCGTGAGTATAAACTTGAAGGGATTTTAGTAAACAAGAATAACAACAATGCCTTATATCACTTTAATTTAGGTCTTAATACATCCTTATAAGTAATGCAGACTTGAAAGTACATGGTTGCAAAGCAGTAATGGAGTGGCACATAACAGAGCCAATCAGAAAGAGACAGGAAAATGGTTATGCGTAATCCCAATAACGACTGAGCGGAAAAGGGTCGAATAGCAGATCAAAGACTGAACGTAAGAGCTCTGTACGTCTGTGTGTGTGTGTGTGTGTGTGTGTGTGTGTGTGTGTGTGTGTGTGTGTGTGTGTGTGTGTGTGTGTGTGTGTGTGTGTGTGTGTGTGTGTGTGTGTGTGTGTGTGTGTGTGTGTGTGTGTTTTGATGAACAAGCCGACCAATCAATAACCATATGCATGTCTGACAGCAAGTGAGGACACACACACACACACTTGCATAAGAGGGAGTGAAGGGAAATGTAAGAAAAGTAAAATGTTCTTCGGTGGCTTGACAATTTACATTGATGAATAGTTGTACTGTGCATACACATATTATATAAATGTGATATAGGTAGTGTACGGTAGCATACATTGGTCAGTCCTGGACCCCTCAAAACAAACTGGATTAGGACCTCTGACACACACACACACACACACACACACACACACACACACACACACACACACACACACACACCAACACAGTCACCTCTTCAGGGAATACAAGTGATATTGAGCTCTGAGCAATAACTGGAAGAGTTGAAATATTACTCCAGTGATGTGTGTGTGTGTGTGTGTGTGTGTGTGTGTGTGTGTGTGTGTGTGTGTGTGTGTGTGTGTGTCGGTCACCTGTCCACTTGTCGATTGTTGCTTTTGATTAAAAACAGAGCAGCGACAGAGTGTGTGCAATATCCCTCTGATGCTGTTATCTGTCTCTCCGCTCTCCAACTGCCTCTGCGTTTTATTTCAAACATATTTCAAACACAAAATGAATATTTCAAAAAGCTTTAGCCAATCCCTTTTGGATCACAACAAATAAAACCACAACCAACATTCAAATGCTTCCTACGTTTTTAGTAGGGGAAATAAAACGGAAATGATACTAATGCTAGTGTTCACAATAACAAAAAAAAGGTTCTACATAATTGTAGAAACAAAGTCTAATGTCTACACGATGACATGATGACTCCTGTGTAACTTGCACTTTGCCCACCACAACTCAAACTGTATTGAGGTTTTATTTCTATGCTCCTCCATTTACCGGATGTAATTATAATGATTGTGTATTTGGCTCCTAATGCTGCTAAAACACAGGGCAAGTCAACACAATATACCAAATCATGGCATCACATCACCCCAGTCCTCAAAGACCTCCACTGGCTTCCTGTCTCCCATCGCATCAACTACAACGTTCTGGTCCTCACCTACAAAGCACTCCACCATCTGGTCCCCCCTTATCTCACAAACCTTGTCACCCCCTTATCAACCCTCCCTCAGATCCACCGCAGCCGGACTCCTATCCACTCCCACATCCACACTCTGCAGCTTTGGGGACAGAGCCTTCTCAGTGGCAGCTCCTAGGCTCTGGACTTCCCTCCCCCAAGGTCTCCGTGACTCTGAGTTAGGGCTGCTCGATTATGGCAAAAATCATAATCTCGATTATTTAGGTCAGGGATGGGCAACTTCGATGGTGGTGGGGGCCACATCATTGATGTACTGGCAGATTCACTTGGAACACACACACACACAAATTCCATGTGTTGTATGTAATTATTAACAAATATACAAAGTCTGACATCTTCATTGACATTTTACAATCAAAGGGAACATCCTCTAATAAGCCACTAAACAAATATCAGTTCACAGAAATGTTATTTCATTTTTACAAGTGGCATGTTTGTATTGAACAGGTTATTAAACAGTGGAATACAACTATTTTAAACTATTGGAAAGCACGGAAAATGTGTGTGTATTGAGATTAACCATTGAGATGACATAAACATGAAGTCATGAACACTAACCCAGACATTAGTCACTAACTTGAACCTAAAACACTTGTAGCCTCTGCTGACGCACAATAAGGGGAGTGTCAACACGCCCGCACTTTGCTGTTCCTCAGCGCCACTCCCCCTCCCCTGAAATTATGAATGAACAGCGTAGAGTAATCATAGATAACACGGCAGGGTCCGTGACGGTTTGTTTTCATCTGATTTCAAATAAACAAAGTATTTTTAAGAATATTAAACTTGTTTCGCCAAATTCAGATGATAAATACAACTTTTAAGCTAAAGGCATAATTACAAGCGGCAACTTAACGTCACAGCAGGCGTAACAACAGCCGGTGTTTCTTGTGAGGGTTGCCCCGGGAAACAAACACAATACACACAAATGCGTCACAGATTATTTCGCGGTATTTGAAATCATGTACGCAGCTCGCGACGTAACTAGGAGTCTAGTGGACGGTATCAGTACTACAAGTAAAACAAATTAAAACATTTTTTTATTTTTATTAATTACGTTGTTTATAAATTAATCTAAGAGCCGCAAAAAGAGGAGGTGCGGGCCGCATGCGGGCCGCGGGCCGCCATTTGCCCATCCCTGATTTAGGTCAATAATTGATATCACGATTATTAAAAACAATTATCTTTACTTTATTATTATTTACTTTGAAAACATCCATTTATTGAAAAAAAATAATTTGAACAGTATGTTTTTAACAGTTGATTACCCTGAACTTTAATTATTATTCAACTGAAAAACCAATAAAAAAATAAATAAAGACAAATAATAATAAAAAAATCGTTTTATTTCGATTATGTTGTTTTCATAATCGTTGCAAGCCAAAATCTTAATTGCGATTAAAATACAGTTAATTGAGCAGCCCTACTCTGAGTCCCTCACAGTCTTTCAGTCCCGCCTCAAAACACATCTTTTCAACTCTGTCTACCCATAAGCCCCTCCCCCCTCTCAATCAACTTCCTCTTGACTGCCTTTTCTGTTTATTTTATTTTACTATATTCATGTGTTTGCCTGTCCTTGTTTGTCTACCCTCCCTCATACTGTAGCGCTATACGAATAAAATGTATTATTATTATATGTACAGCCTCATATCACTTCTCACAACATAGCTTATAAGGGGCTTTACAATCTGTATTACACAATATGAAACCCAGGACCTCAGACTCTTAAAGGAAAGGAAAACGCACCTACAGAATGTTTTAATGGGTCAAGAAAACGTAAGAAACCACACGGCAGAACTGTGGCTAAACACACCCTGTTTTAACACTGACTCAGAGCTACGGCTGCTGCTGATTCTTTATCCAATGCACAAAAGTGGACTTGTTTTGTCCTAATTCCACCGAACAATACATTCACTTGGCTTGGGAACATTGCACTTGCAGCAAAAACAGGTTAAAAACAAACCTGTGAATATCAAGTTAAACTGTTAATGTTGTCTTTTGAGTCTCCTGCCGGTGCTCAGCCTTCACAACGAACACATGCCCAATAGAGAACCTCAGTGACGCGGCCTAAAACCCGGAAGTAAACTCCTTCCGGTCCTTCGTCAAAAACGCAATGCAATTTCTCCATAGGATTTAGGAAAATAGCTGAAATAAGGTCTGTGGTTGAGACACATTTAAGAGACGGGTCACGTTTTGTTCAGCCGGATAATCTCCACATGTCTACCCAGGGCCGCCTTAATGCACGGGCTGACCTGGGCTGAAGCCCAGGGGCCTACGGAGATCAGGGGCCTATCATGAGCCAAGAAAAAAAGTTTTTTATTTCGGATGTTTTTAAAAAAAAAAAGTAAATAAACAAAGTCTTGGCTTTCAGAATATGAAACTTTTATTTCCAAAATCACACGATAAATACATTTTTGAAGCTTGTAAAGGGAAGAAGACAGATCTCCCTCGCCACTCCGCTGTTCTGCTGTTCCCCTCCCTCCGCTGAAATTATGAATGTAAGGCGTATAGTAATCATAGATAACACGGCAGGGTCCGTTACAGTTTGTTTTCATCTGGTTTCAAATAAACAAAGTCTTGGCTTTCCGAATATTAAACTTGTTTCGGCAAATTCAGATGATAAATACAACTTTGAAGCTTCGGCATAATTACAAGCGGAGAACGGATTAACTTGACGTCACAGCAGGCATAACAACAGCCGGTGTTTTCCCCGGGAAACAAACACAATACACACAAACGCAAAAATACACAAACACACACGTATACACACACACACACACACACACACACACACACACACACACACACACACACTCGTGAGCTTCCCCCAGACCAGTAATCCAAACGAAAATATCTTCCCTCTTTTGATAATTTGCTCCGCTAATCAGGGGCGGCGCGTACTGTAGGCTAGAGAAGGATAAGCCTTCCCAAATATTTGTGTCACTGCATCCTGGTAAAATAAAAATATAATGTATAATGTCTGTGTCTTTGACATTAGCGCTGCTAGCCACCTGTGCCCTGTACTACGAAGCCAGTTCAACAGACCCTGGATAGGTCTGAGTAATCTTAACTAACCCTAACAAACGAGATCTCGCTAAGCGGTCCTATGACGCTGGTTATCAACTCGGTAAATCAAGCCAGGGTTTCTCTCTCCAGCTGAGAGCGCGTTCACAGAAATGGGCGGGGTTAGCTACATTTGACCAATCACAAATAGGGACAGCGCAGCGTCATACTGCATTAATGAAAAGTAAACTAATATTAGACACATGACCTTTAAACATCCATGATGTAAACATATAATCAAGGATACAAGCCACATAGCTGCACCTGCAAGGTGAATACAGAACAACTGGTTAAAAAACAACTACTGAGTGTTTGAAAGCGTAACAGTTTTATGATATCACTGCCCCGTCTAAGACACGAGTGGATCTGTCTTGAATTACATTTGAGTTGAGTGTTTAGTCAACTTAATGTGTTGCTTAAAATAATACTTCTGCATACAGGATGTGACACTGTGAGTGTTGCACGGCCAGATACGGCTCAGCTGACTCAGATAAGGAAATGTGATATATTATGATATTATATGAATGATAAAGTGCGACACGTCTGCGTCTTTTAAATTACATTACATTACATTGCATTTAGCTGACGCTTTTATCCAAAGCGACTTACAATAAGTACATTCGACCAGGAAGACACAACCTTGAAGAAAACAGAATCATAAAGTACATCAGGTTTCATAGAGCCAAACATTTCAAGTGCTACTCAACTGGCTTTAGATAAGCCAGTCCTTTATTAGTATATAAGTGCTCTGTTAGTAATTCTATCGCTCGAAGTGGAAGTCGAAAGAG
>NW_022991068.1:0-53023 GCF_902827175.1 Gymnodraco acuticeps | reverse complement strand
TCACAGGGGCAGAGGTGTAAGTAACTAAGTAGATTTACTCAAGTACATTTTAGAGGTACTTGTACTTTACTTGAGTATTTCAATGTTATGTTACTTTGTACTTCTACTCCACTACAGTTCAGAGGTAAATGGTGTACTTTTCCTCCACTGCATGTATTGAATACCTTTAGTTACTTCACAGATGTGGATGAATGATGGTAAATCTAATCAAGTGTTGAATCAGACTTTAGTTCCACCTGGAGTAAATCCACCAGCTACCCTGCAGTATACAAAGTCTATAGGCGCTTTCACACCGGAGTACTTTTCACAGTATAGTTCCGATAGCGTTCACAGTAAAAAACTAGAACTATCCGTCCCTGCTAGAGAGCAGGTACTTTCGTGGGAGAAAAAGGTTCCTATGTCTGATTGGCTGGGCGGATTGCAAACCACGCCCCGTAAAACTCCCACAATGTTCTGTGAAGCCGCCATTTTATTTACTGGCATTAGCATTCGCCCACCAACGCAGAGAGACTAACTTATGGCAACACAAAAGAAAACATGGGAGCGGTGGAGATGAGGAGGTGTCGGCGTTCTGGAGATTTACTCGGAAGGCTTCAGTAGAAGCTGCTGGGAGTCCCAGCAGCTTCTACTGAAGCCTTCCCCAACTCCGGGGACTTCGGGTGGCAGTATACGCCGTGAAGTTGTTTGCGGCAGGGTGGCGGGTGCTGTAGGCTAGGGAAGGCTAAGCCTTCCCTAATATGTGTGTGACTGCATCCTGGTAAAATAAAAATATAATGTTTAATGTCTTTGACATTAGCGCTGCTATGCAGCCACCGGTGCCCTGTAGGCATACTAGGAAGCCAGTTCAACAGACCCTGGATATGTTTGAGTTATCTTCACTAACCCTAACAAACGAGATCTCGCTAAGCGGTCCTACGACGCTGGTTATCAACTCGGTAAATCAAGCCAGGGTTTCTCTCTCCAGCTGAGAACGCGTTCATGTGAAAGGGGCGGGGTTAGCTACATTTGACCAATCACAAACAGGGACAAGTGTACTGACAGCGCAACATCATACTTCATTAATGAAAAGTAAACTAATAGACAAATGTGAGCTTTAAACATCCATGATTTAAACATATAATCCAGGATACAAGCCACAGAGTTGCTGCAAGGAGAATACAGAACTGGTTAAAAAATAAATAAACTAAAGTGTTTGAATGCGTACATTAACAGGTTTATGATATCACTGCCCGTCTAAGACACCGTCTGACTTTCATTACATTTGACTCGAGTGTTTCCTCAACTTAATGTGTTGCTTAAAATAATACTTCTGCATCCAGTCTGTGACGCTGTGAGTGTTGCACGGCCAGATACGACTCAGCTGACTCAGATCAGGAGATATATGATACATTATGATATTATATGATCGATGATCTGATTGATGATGTGATGTCAGTGTGATATGAATGATAAGTGCGACACGTCGGCGTCTTCTCTGCATGCGGCAGTTTAAACTGTATTTCCTTTTTCCTGTAATATGACTTGATAGATTTAAACTCCGCACACTGAGCTCTGATCGGTCAGCAGGCGGTGCTTTCACTGAGAGTTGATCTCTTTTCTATAGACGCCGGAGGCGGGCAGCGTCAGTTAAAAAAAAAGTATTGAGCCTTCCCAAACCTGAGCCTCACACGCCGCCTATGGTTTGCGGCCTGCCAGTAAACCCAAAGCAGAAGAAGAAGAAGTGACGCCAGCGGCTTCATTTGCCTAATCTTCCCTCAGGAACTTATGAACGCGATCTGCGACTAAGTACGGCAAAGTACTTGGTGTGAAAGCGCCTATTAAGTCATTAGGATCCAACGATGTCCTGAACACAGAGTTTATAAGAAAAGACAAAACCCATGAGTAATGGTTCATAAATGATGACTGTTTTGGGACTTTTTGTGTCTAGTTAAAGTTAAAGTTAAAGCCTTTTATTGTCATTACACACAGAGTATAACGAGATTCAGAGTGCAACTCTGTCCCGGTGTGCAAAAAATACAAACAAATACATAACACTAAAAAACACGGCAATAGGACAGACAACATACAATCATACGGGGGAATAAATAGTTACAAATATTGATATAAAAAATAGTATATCAAGTGCATTTAAAGTGTGTGTGTGTGTGAATGGTTACGGTTACTGCATCATGTGTGGTGGTTGAGCAGCCTGACGGCCCGGGGGTAGAAACTGTTTTTGAGTCTGTTTGTCCGTGACTTGAAGCTCCTCTCTCTCCTCCCAGAAGGCAGGAGAGAGAACAGTCTGTGACCTGGGTGAGAGCTGTCCTTTATGATTTTGTTAGCTCTGCTGAGGCGATACACATCGTTTGATCCATCTCATCGTGCTCCTTGTATTCATGTTTTATATATTTGTATGCTTATCTGTGAGAGCATTTATCAAACCCTTGTGTTCTTTTCAAACAGCCTTGTTTTCTTTCAATATTTGATCTAAAGATCTTGAGTTTGGGTCAACTGTGATATGATGTACTTGTGTTTAAATGATCAAGACAGCTTCCCTGATTGTCTGTTGGTGGACAGATTCACATCGTCTCGAGTCAGAAGTGAGAAACGTCTGAGTGCTTCGGCAAGAAGAAGGCTAAATGTAAAAGTCAAGATATCATCAATAATAAATACTGTGTACTAACCAACTGCTGCCATCAACCCTAAAGAGCTCTGTGAAGCGCCTCGATAAACATTCATCTGTTTGTCCTCTAAATACTTATCACCGCAATAAACCGTATTTAATTTGGTCTTAATGTACATTATTTAATTTCATATTCTGTTCTTGTACATATCATATTCTATTGACATGTTTATAGACTTCTTGCACTATGTTTTATTTGTATTTTGTACTTTATTATATATGTTGCGTTGTTGGAGGAGCTCAGGTCAGAATCATTTCATTGCCTTTCTGCACTGAAGCTGCTGAGCCTCTGATGAAACCTGTAAAACAGACTCCAGTAGATTTGTATCTATTCAGGATAATGTCTGCATTGTGTCAACAAGAAGGCCATTTCCCAGGTGATAAATCACAGCTGACGGAGGGCATTAAACGCACCTTTACAACAATCAATTAGCTCGCTGACACTCATTTATCACCGAGGCAATAAGGGGGGAAAGTCAAGAGTTTATTAAAGATGCACTTAATTCTGAGAGCTGCAGGCCAGAGCCCCACACACACACACACACACACACACACACACACACACACACCACACACACACACACACACACACACACACACACACACACACACACACACACACACACACACACACACACACACACACACACACACACACACACACACACAACACACACACACACACACACACACACACACACACACACACACACACACACACACACACACACACACGGTTTGTTATTTTATCTTTTCTTGATATCTCTTTTATGTATTTTTTTATTTTATTTTGGAATGCTTTTTTTTTTTTTAATAATAATAAATGTATTTTGGATAATGCTGTCAAAATTATCGCGTTAACGGCGGGTAATTAATTTTTTGAATTAATTGCGTTAAAATATTTAACGCATTTAACGCATGTGCAGAATGGCCCGCCCCATACGTGCCACCAGTGGCAGCGCCAGGGTGTGGCTGGGGTAGGCTACACCCATACCAAGAAATGGCTTAGCCCCACCATGAAAAATGATGTTAAAGGAAGCAAAATAAAGTCTGCCAACTCGCGCGGAGTAAATTGCACAGACAGCAGTTAGTCAGATTGATTTCAGTAGCCACGGTTTTGAAAACTTTTGTCACGTAGTGATCGTCTTCTCAATAGAACATCTTTGATAACGGCGTGGTGTTGTACTTGTGAAGCTTTTCCAGAAGGCGGTTAGATCACCGGACGACAGAGTCGGTCTCCGTGTGCACAGACAGGGCTGCTGTTAACGTCGGTCTGTACAACGGAATTGTGCCAAAACTACGCCAACCGGCTGCGGAGGGAGACCACCCCCCCCCCCCTTCACTGGAGAACTGCGCTGAAACAGCTGATCACAAGGTTCACAGTCTGTGGTCACGAAGTACTCCACTAGCCGCCGCCCCCCTCTGTCGACTTTCCTGAAGTACTCCACTAGCCGCCCCCCCCTCTGTCGACTTTCCTGAAGTACTCCCCCGTTGATAGAAATCAACACGTAATGAATTAAGACCCCACGGTTTGATGATCGATAGGTGTGTGGGTTGTCTTTCATTTTTGACACGCAGAAAATGTTATAATAAACATAGATACTGTATGTTAAATGGATATATCCGCCTTCTTTCATTTATCTTTCCATTCCCAACAATATACATAAATAAATGGCATATTTTGGAAAATAGTTCGAATGGTGATTAATCATGATTAATGCATTTTTAAACTGTGATTAATCTGATTAAAAATTGTAATCGTTTGACAGCCCTAATTTTGGATGGTGGATGTAAAAAGAGTCGTTTATATTTGTCTTATATGACATACAACTTAAAATAATATATATATATTGTAGTAATAATGATATCATCTTCTTATAATTGTAAATGCATATTTTATATAGACGTACATTTTGTTCAAAGAAAACAAAAAGTTAATAATTGAGTTTTTGGGAGAAAGGGTGGGACTAAATAAGTGTAAACTTTCCAGATGTGTAATTAGGTAAATAATTAGTTTATATATCATTTGTTAACGATATTTGTGTTTATCAGTTTGATACTGGTTTAGTTTGTACAGTATCGTAATTCTCATGTTTCATTTCATGACGTATTTCTGTAGTGGACCCTTTAAGAGTTGTACTCATCCCTGCACCGGTCTATAATCAGAAACATTCCCTTTGAATCATGGGTGTGAACCGTGTGAACACAAGTTTGGCAATTAAAAGAACATTTAATAATGCATTAAAAAAAATCAGAGTTCAACTCAACACCATGAGATATAAATCACGTTTGTAGGCACGAAAAAGTACATGGCCTCTTCAATAAATACTGTACACACAACGTCACTACCTGGCATTCAGACTCTACATTTGGACACATGTAATTTACTGTACAGGTTAAATAGATACAGCCATGCATGAGGAGGGAGTTTCTCTGGAGTCCGGACCGAAACAGAACTGGTCTGAAAGCTCGGAGACAGAACTGGTCTAAAAGCTCAAGAGACAGAACTGGTCTGAAAGCTCAGAAACAGAACTGGTCTAAAAGCTCAGGAACAACACTGGTCTGAAAGCTCAGAGACAGAACTGGTCTAAAAGCTCAGAGACAGAACTGGTCTAAAAGCTCAAGAGACAGAACTGGTTTAAAAGCTCAAGAGACAGAACTGGTTTAAAAGCTCAGGAACAGAACTGGTCTGAAAGCTCAGCGACAGAACTGGTTTAAAAGCTCAGGAACAGAACTGGTCTGAAAGCTCAGAGACAGAACTGGTTTAAAAGCTCAGGAACAGAACTGGTCTGAAAGCTCAGCGACAGAACTGGTTTAAAAGCTCAGGAACAGAACTGGTCTGAAAGCTCAAGAGACAGAACTGGTCTAAAAGCTCAGGAACAGAACTGGTCTGAAAGCTCAGGAACAGAACTGGTCTAAAAGCTCAAGAGACAGAACTGGTTTAAAAGCTCAGGAACAGAACTGGTCTGAAAGCTCAGGAACAGAACTGGTCTGAAAGCTCAGAGACAGAACTGGTTTAAAAGCTCAGGAACAGAACTGGTTTAAAAGCTCAAGAGACAGAACTGGTCTGAAAGCTCAGAGACAGAACTGGTTTAAAAGCTCAGGAACAGAACTGGTTTAAAAGCTCAAGAGACAGAACTGGTTTAAAAGCTCAGACAGAACTGGACTTCCTTATGACGACCTTTCAGTTTAGCTGTCACCACTAAACAGAGAAAGACTTCTAAAATCTAAGAACTATTACCTCTAACTAAACTACAGATGCTAAACGGTAGCATTCATTTACTGAGTTGGCTGTTCTATACACAAACACTTTCCTTGTCCTTAAAACACAAACACAACAATCAAATCTGGTCGAGCTTTTTGTTCGAGTGTTTCTAATTAACCCAATTGACACTGAAATGATTGGATGGCAGATCAGTCAATAGTGATTGGTTCTGATGGAGAGGTTAAGAGTGCAGAAAACCCAGCCATTAAAAAAAGTTGATTTAAAGTAATTAAAATACATGTCAGACGACAATAAAAAAGCAATGCTTCAGGATGTCTTTCCAAACTAAAAGTTCTTCTACCAGTTTCTAGAAATGGAGAGACTTTAGACGAACTTATAACCCGCCAAACATCAGATTTCAACACAATCTTTAAGATCTTGTAAAAAGGGAGTTTTAGCTTTTTAGAAAACTGCTTCTTCGTGGAAAACGGTTCTTCTTCAGTGGTTTTCAAGGCTCATTAGACACAGAGAGCACGTTTTGTATCTGGACAATTCTGACAGCTAAAGATCAATTTCCAGTAATGGTGAAACGTTGGCGAACTGCAAACCGTCAAACATCGAGTTCAACACAATCTTAAGGCTCCTGAAAAAGGGGAATTATGCAGGTTTTTTTTAGAAAGCTGCTCTTCGTGGATAACGGTTCATCTTCAGTGATCTTCAAGGCTCATTAGGCTTAGAGAGGCGTTATCAGAAGACGATAAATCAGCTACGAGTCTGACGCTTGTCAAGCTAAAAGTCTTCAACTCAGTTTCTAGCAATGGAGAGACGTTGGAGGAACTCACTACTTTTAGATGTCGCATTTAACACAATACTTTAGGGGGATCTGAGCTTGTTCAAGAAAGCTGATTCTTCTCGTTCACCTTCAGTGGTCTTCAAGGCTCCATAGGTTAGAGAGCACGTTTTAGCAGCACGTTTTACAGGCTTCAAGTCCTCCATTCAGTTTCTAGCAACGGAGAAACATTGGACAAACCTAAACCCCTCAAACGTCACATTAGAAAGCTGTTTCTTGGTAGAAAGCTGCTTCCTTAGTGGTCTTCATGGCTCTTTCATTGCTAATCATCTTAGTGATTTCCACTCCAAAGCAAATGAGTCCCTCACCGTCTAACATGCTATTTCTAATGTAAACACATCACGATATAAAGTAAAGACACCAGGACTCTCTCACAAAGTCGTTTCGGACAGTTGCATCCATCATTTGACCTTTTAGTCCATTGTGTCTAATTCTACCATAACTAGCGTTGGTTATGTGTGGTTTAATACATACATACATAACTCATTTCTAAATTGGTCAAATAACGTTTGAGATGCAGACAACTCGACTTGTTGACAAAACAACTCAAAAGGAGGTTCCTCGTTAAGAGTCCAGTGGTTTCAGGACCTCCCGGTGCGTTCAGTGTTCGTTGGGCGGTATGTTTCTGACCTTTCTCAAGCTTCAAGTCCTTCATTCAGTTTCTAGCAACGGAGAAACATTGGACAAACCTATACCCCTCAAACGTGACATTAGAAAGCTGCTTCTTGGTGGAAATCGGTGCTTCCTCAGTGGTCTTTATGGCTCTAATAATCAGCTTAGTGATTTCCACTCCAAAGCAAATGGGTCCCTCATCGTCTAACATGCTATTCCTAATGTAAACACATCACATGAAAAAAGTAAAGACACTCTTACAAAGTCGTTTTGGGACTGTTGCATCCATCTTTTGACCTTTTTGTCTAATTATACCCTAACTAACGTTGGTTATTTGTGGTTTACTACATACATGACTCACTTCTAAATTGGTCAAACGTTTGAGATGAAAACAACTTGAGCTACATCTGTTGACAACAACACTCAAAGTCGGTTTCTAGTAGTTGCATCCATCATCTGTCCCTTTAGTCCATTGTTTTTGTGTAATTCTACCCTAACTAGCGTTGGTTACTTGTGGTCTAATACATACATACATGACTCATGTCTTAATAACGTTTGAGATGCAGTAACTCGAGCTACATCTGTTGACAAAAAGACGGTTCCTCGTTAAGAGTCCAGCGGTTTCAGGACCTCCACCTTCAGTGTTCGTTGGGCGGTGTGTTTCTGACCTTTCTCAAGCTTCAAGTCCTTCATTCAGTTTCTAGCAAAGGAGAAACATTGGACAAACCTATACCCCTCAAACGTCACATTAGAAAGCTGCTTCTCCGGTGCATCCTCAGTGGTCTCTATGACTCTTTCAGGGTATACTAATCATCTTAGTGATTTCACTCCATAGCTGATGGGTCCCTCACCGTCTAACATGCTATTTCTTACGTAAACACATCACATGAAAAAAGTACAGACACCAGGACTCTCTTTCAAACTGTTGCATCCATCATTTGACCTTTTTGTCTAATTCTACCCAAACTAACGTTGGTTATTTGTGGTTTACTACATACATACATGACTCATTTCTAAATTGGTCAAAAACGTTTGAGATGAAAACAACTTGAGCTACATGTGTTGACAAAAACACTCAAAGGCGGTTTCTAGTAGTTGCATCCATCATCTGTCCCTTTAGTCCATTGTTTTTGTCTAACTCTACTCTAACTAGCGTTGGTTACTTGTGGTTTAATACATACATGACTCATTTCTAAATTGGTCAAACACGTTTGAGATGCAGTAACTCGAGTACATCTGTTGACAAAAAGTTCCTCGTTAAGAGTCCAGCGGTCTCAGGACCTCCCGCGGTGCGTTCAGTGTTCGTTGGGCGATGTTTGGAATCTTTTACGGCGATGTTTGGTGTCGGGCGATGTTTGGTGACGTCTCGTGACTCATTTTGTGTCCCTCTCTCTGTCTCTAAGCCAATGGGAGGGGAGGATCTGCCCCGGCTCTCACAACCTGTGCAATGCAAAGATAGAAAGAGTCAGGGCAGCATCCTCACCCCCCAAACATCACACAGGCGTCCAGCCTTCCTCTCATCTACTTCCTGCTCTCATCTTGGACATAGTACCATTTAGTGTTCGTCATTGTAACTTACTAACTTGACCGTAAAGTTTATACAGTTATCAGAATAGATGGAAAGTCATTTTTACTGATTATAATTCTTTATGTTCTTTAAAGTGCAGCCAGGTGGAGAGGAAGACAGGTGGAGAGGAAGACAGGTGGAGAGGAAGACAGGTGGAGAGGAAGACAGGTGGAGAGGAAGACAGGTGGAGAGGAAGACAGAGAGGAAGACAGGTGGAGAGGAAGACAGGTGGAGAGACAGGTGGAGAGGAAGACAGAGAGGAAGACAGGTGGAGAGGAAGACAGGTGGAGAGACAGGTGGAGAGGAAGACAGAGAGGAAGACAGGTGGAGAGGAAGACAGGTGGAGAGGAAGACAGAGAGGAAGACAGGTGGAGAGGAAGACAGGTGGAGAGGAAGACAGGTGGAGAGGAAGACAGAGAGGAAGACAGGTGGAGAGGAAGACAGGTGGAGAGACAAACAGGTGGAGAGGAAGACAGAGAGGAAGACAGGTGGAGAGGAAGACAGAGAGGAAGACAGGTGGAGAGGAAGACAGAGAGGAAGACATGTGGAGAGGAAGACAGGTGGAGGACGACAACAGGTGGAGAGGAAGACAGGTGGAGAGGAAGACAGAGGAAGACAGAGAGGAAGACAGGTGGAGAGGAAGACAGAGAGGAAGACAGAGAGGAAGACAGGTGGAGAAGAAGACAGAGAGGAGGACAGGTGGAGAGGAAGACAGAGAGGAAGACAGGTGGAGAGGAAGACAGGTGGAGGACGACGACAGGTGGAGAGGAAGACAGGTGGAGGACGACGACAGGTGGAGAGGAAGACAGGTGGAGAGGAAGACAGAGAGGAAGACAGGTGGAGAGGAAGACAGGTGGAGAGGAAGACAGAGAGGAAGACAGGTGGAGAGGAAGACAGGTGGAGAGGAATACAGGTGGAGAGGAAGATATGTGGAGACAGGTGGAGAGGAAGACAGGTGGAGAGGAAGACAGGTGGAGAGGAAGACAGGTGGAGAGGAAGACATGTGGAGAGGAAGACAGAGAGGAAGACAGGTGGAGAGGAAGACAGGTGGAGAGGAAGACAGGTGGAGAGACAAACAGGTGGAGAGGAAGACAGAGAGGAAGACAGGTGGAGAGGAAGACAGAGAGGAAGACATGTGGAGAGGAAGACAGGTGGAGGACGACAACAGGTGGAGAGGAAGACAGGTGGAGAGGAAGACAGAGGAAGACAGAGAGGAAGACAGGTGGAGAGGAAGACAGAGAGGAAGACAGAGAGGAAGACAGGTGGAGAAGAAGACAGAGAGGAGGACAGGTGGAGAGGAAGACAGAGAGGAAGACAGGTGGAGAGGAAGACAGGTGGAGGACGACGACATGTGGAGAGGAAGACAGGTGGAGGACGACGACAGGTGGAGAGGAAGACAGGTGGAGAGGAAGACAGAGAGGAAGACAGGTGGAGAGGAAGACAGGTGGAGAGGAAGACAGGTGGAGAGGAAGATATGTGGAGACAGGTGGAGAGGAAGACAGGTGGAGAGGAAGACATGTGGAGAGGAAGACAGGTGGAGAGGAAGACAGGTGGAGAGGAAGACAGGTGGAGAGGAAGACAGGTGGAGAGACAGGTGGAGAGGAAGACAGGTGGAGAGGAAGACATGTGGAGAGGAAGACAGGTGGAGAGGAAGACAGGTGGAGAGAAGAGGACAGGTGGAGAGGAAGACAGGTGGAGAGGAAGACAGGTGGAGAGGAAGACAGGTGGAGGAGGAAGACAGGTGGAGAGGAAGACAGGTGGAGAGGAAGACAGGTGGAGAGGAAGACAGGTGGAGAGGAAGACAGGTGGAGAGGAAGACATGTGGAGAGGAAGACAGGTGGAGAGGAAGACATGTGGAGAGGAAGACAGGTGGAGAGGAAGACAGGTGGAGAGGAAGACAGGTGGAGAGGAAGACAGGTGGAGAGGAAGACAGAGAGGAAGACAGAGAGGAAGACAGAGAGGAAGACAGGTGGAGAGGAAGACAGAGAGGAAGACAGAGAGGAAGACAGGTGGAGAAGAAGACAGAAGAGGAGGACAGGTGGAGAAGAAGACAGAGAGGAGGACAGGTGGAGAGGAAGACAGAGAGGAAGACAGGTGGAGAGGAAGACAGGTGGAGAGGAAGACAGAGAGGAAGACAGAGAGGAAGACAGGTGGAGAAGAAGACAGAGAGGAAGACAGAGAGGAAGACAGAGAGGAAGACAGAGAGGAAGACAGAGAGGAAGACAGGTGGAGAGGAAGACAGAGAGGAAGACAGAGAGGAAGACAGGTGGAGAAGAAGACAGAGAGGAGGACAGGTGGAGAAGAAGACAGAGAGGAGGACAGGTGGAGAGGAAGACAGAGAGGAAGACAGGTGGAGAGGAAGACAGGTGGAGAGGAGGACAGGTGGAGAGGAGGACAGGTGGAGAGGAGGACAGGTGGAGAGGAAGACAGGTGGAGAAGAAGATAGATGGAGAGGAAGACAGGTGGAGAGGAAGACAGGTGGAGAGGAAGACAGGTGGAGAGGAAGACAGAGAGGAAGACAGGTGGAGAGGAAGACAGGTGGAGAGGAAGACAGGTGGAGAGGAAGACAGAGAGGAAGACAGGTGGAGAGGAAGACAGGTGGAGAGGAAGACAGGTGGAGAGGAAGATATGTGGAGACAGGTGGAGAGGAAGACAGGTGGAGAGGAAGACAGGTGGAGAAGAAGATAGATGGAGAGGAAGACAGGTGGAGAGGAAGACAGGTGGAGAGGAAGACAGGTGGAGAGACAGACAGGTGGAGAGACAGACAGGTGGAGAGGGAGACAGGTGGAGAGACAGACAGGTGGAGAGAGACAGACAGGTGGAGAGGAAGACAGGTGGAGAGGAAGACAGAGAGGAAGACAGGTGGAGAGGAAGACAGGTGGAGAGGAAGACAGGTGGAGAGGAAGACATGTGGAGAGGAAGACATGTGGAGAGGAGGACAGGTGGAGAGTACTTTTAATACTTGAAGTACATTTGGTACACTTCTGTATTATTTTAATTCAGGACTTCTAACAGAGTACTTTAAGGATCCTACAGAGTACTTTAAGGATCCTACAGAGTACTTTAAGGATCCTACAGAGTACTTCTTAAGGGGATATAGTCCTGATGAAAGCGTAGAGATGTTTCCCCTCCTCCTCAGCTGTGATCTCGTTTCTTATTTCCTCACAGAATTCCCGAGATGTCAGAGAGAGAAATTCCTGCTGATTATCCGTCCGGCTCTGAGTCCGCAGAATAAATGTGCTTTTCATTCGGCCGTAATGAACTGTGTGACAGGTCAATAGAGAGAGCCTAATGAAGACTGAACTTTAATCATCAGGAGGACACACACACACACACACACACACACACACACACACACACACACACACACACACACACACACACACACACACACACACACACACACACACACACACACACACACACACACACACACACACACACACACACACACACACACACACACACACACACACACACACACACACACACACACACACACACACACACACACACACACACCTATAACCTGAACAACAGTAAGATTTGGCCTATAATAGCTTTGAAGAGCTAATAATAGTCGTTGCATTTCAAGCTTTTGAAATAGTTTGTGTCCATAAATGATCTTAAGTATTACCAAGCTTGATTATTTTCACCCCACCAAAATAAATAAAATGTGAAAAAAAACCTGGCGTCCAGAGACAGAAACGGACCTCAAAGAGTGGATGAGACCCTCGACAATGAACCCAAAAACACAATATGAATCCGTGGTCGCCATGGCAACAATGTAATTAGTGACATTATGGGATGAAGAGGGAAAGAGAGAGAGATCTGGGTGGGATCAGTGTTTTCACAGGAACTTGACCCCCAGACACACACACACACACTGAGACACACACTCTCTCTCTCTGTCTGTCTCACACACTCACACACAATCTCTCTCTCTCACCTGACGAGGTTCTCGTTGTCTCCCGGCCCGCTGCAGCTCGTGCATTCGGTCCTCGTGTCGTCCGCTTTCGGTTTTTTCTGTAGCGCCGACTGTCTCTGCCGGCGTTCCCGTGGCATCGGTTCCTATGGAAACACAGGGACTATTATGGGGGATGTGCGGGAAATTTGTTGGAGAACACACCAGAGAAACATCACCCAAAAAACATTTATCAGGGGTCTAATCAGCTCGTCTGGAAGCATACAAAACACAGATGTTCCAAAACTCACGAAGAAACATCTAAAAAAAAAAAATTTTAAACTTTTTTTTTTTTGAAAGGTTATATTCTGAAAAGTCTGAGAAAAAAAGAGTTAAGATGTTTTTCAGCTTTATAATCCTGAACGTCCCAGCTGTGTGCGTCACTCTTTAATGTCCCCTGGTCTCCAGCTGTGTGCGTCACTCTTTAGTGTCCCCTGGTCTCCCTGCTGTGTGCGTCACTCTTTAATGTCCCCTGGTCTCCCAGCTGTGTGCGTCACTCTTTAATGTCCCCTGGTCTCCCCGCTGTGTGGGTCACTCTTTAATGTCCCCTGGTCTCCCCGCTGTGTGCGTCACTCTTTAATGTCCCCTGGTCTCCCAGCTGTGTGCGTCACTCTTTAATGTCCCCTGGTCTCCCCGCTGTGTGCGTCACTCTTTAATGTCCCCTGGTCTCCCAGCTGTGTGTGTCACTCTTTAGTGTCCCCTGGTCTCCCAGCTGTGTGCGTCACTCTTTAGTGTCCCCTGGTCTCAAGCTGTGTGCGTCACTCTTTAGTGTCCCCTGGTATCCCAGCTGTGTGCGTCACTCTTTAGTGTCCCCTGGTCTCCCAGCTGTGTGCGTCACTCTTTAGTGTCCCCTGGTCTCCCAGCTGTGTGCGTCACTCTTTAATGTCCCCTGGTCTCCCAGCTGTGTGCGTCACTCTTTAGTGTCCCCTGGTCTCCCAGCTGTGTGCGTCACTCTTTAGTGTCCCCTGGTCTCCCAGCTGTGTGCGTCACTCTTTATTGTCCCCTGGTCTCCCAGCTGTGTGCGTCACTCTTTAGTGTCCCCTGGTCTCCCAGCTGTGTGCGTCACTCTTTAGTGTCCCCTGGTCTCCAGCTGTGTGCGTCACTCTTTATTGTCCCCTGGTCTCCAGCTGTGTGTGTCACTCTTTAATGTCCCCTGGTCTCCAGCTGTGTGCGTCACTCTTTAGTGTCCCCTGGTCTCCCTGCGTCACTCTTTAATGTCCCCTGGTCTCCCAGCTGTGTGCGTCACTCTTTAATGTCCCCTGGTCTCCCCGCTGTGTGCGTCACTCTTTAATGTCCCCTGGTCTCCCCGCTGTGTGCGTCACTCTTTAATGTCCCCTGGTCTCCCAGATGTCCCCTGGTCTCCCCGCTGTGTGCGTCACTCTTTAATGTCCCCTGGTCTCCCCGCTGTGTGCGTCACTCTTTAATGTCCCCTGGTCTCCCAGCTGTGTGCGTCACTCTTTAATGTCCCCTGGTCTCCCCGCTGTGTGCGTCACTCTTTAATGTCCCCTGGTCTCCCAGCTGTGTGCGTCACTCTTTAGTGTCCCCTGGTCTCCCAGCTGTGTGCGTCACTCTTTAGTGTCCCCTGGTCTCAAGCTGTGTGCGTCACTCTTTAGTGTCCCCTGGTCTCCAGCTGTGTGCGTCACTCTTTATTGTCCCCTGGTCTCCCAGCTGTGTGCGTCACTCTTTAGTGTCCCCTGGTCTCCCAGCTGTGTGCGTCACTCTTTAGTGTCCCCTGGTCTCCAGCTGTGTGCGTCACTCTTTATTGTCCCCTGGTCTCCCAGCTGTGTGCGTCACTCTTTAGTGTCCCCTGGTCTCCAGCTGTGTGCGTCACTCTTTAGTGTCCCCTGGTCTCCCAGCTGTGCATCACTCTTTAGTGTCCCCTAGTCTCCCAGCTGTGCATCACTCTTTAGTGTCCCCTGGTCTCCAGTTGTGTGCGTCACTCTTTAGTGTCCCCTGGTCTCCCAGCTGTGCATCACTCTTTAGTGTCCCCTGGTCTCCAGTTGTGTGCGTCACTCTTTAGTGTCCCCTGGTCTCCCAGCTGTGCATCATTCTTTAGTGTCCCCTAGTCTCCCAGCTGTGCGTCACTCTTTAGTGTCCCCTGGTCTCCAGTTGTGTGCGTCACTCTTTAGTGTCCCGTGGTCTCCCAGCTGTGCATTACTCTTTAGTGTCCCCTGGTCTCCCAGCTGTGTGCGTCACTCTTTAGTGTCCCCTGGTCTCCCAGCTGTGTGCGTCACTCTTTAGTGTCCCCTGGTCTCCCAGCTGTGCATCACTCTTTAGTGTCCCCTAGTCTCCCAGCTGTGCGTCACTCTTTAGTGTCCCCTGGTCTCCCAGCTGTGCGTCACTCTTTAGTGTCCCCTAGTCTCCCAGCTGTGTGCGTCACTCTTTAGTGTCCCCTGGTCTCCCAGCTGTGCATCACTCTTTAGTGTCCCCTGGACTCCCAGCTGTGTGCGTCACTCTTTAGTGTCCCCTGGTCTCCAGCTGTGTGCGTCACTCTTTAGTGTCCCCTGGTCTCTAGCTGTGTGCATCACTCTTTAGTGTCCCCTGGTCTCCCAGCTGTGTGCGTCACTCTTTAGTGTCCCCTGGTCTCCCAGCTGTGTGCGTCACTCTTTAGTGTCCCCTGGTCTCCCAGCTGTGCATCACTCTTTAGTGTCCCCTGGTCTCCCAGCTGTGTGCATCACTCTTTAGTGTCCCCTGGTCTCCCAGCTGTGCATCACTCTTTAGTGTCCCCTGGTCTCCCAGCTGTGCATCACTCTTTAGTGTCCCCTGGTCTCCCAGCTGTGTGCGTCACTCTTTAGTGTCCCCTGGTCTCCCAGCTGTGCATCACTCTTTAGTGTCCCCTGGTCTCCCAGCTGTGCATCACTCTTTAGTGTCCCCTGGTCTCCCAGCTGTGCATCACTCTTTAGTGTCCCCTGGTCTCCCAGCTGTGCGTCACTCTTTAGTGTCCCCTGGTCTCCCAGCTGTGCATCACTCTTTAGTGTCCCCTGGTCTCCCAGCTGTGCATCACTCTTTAGTGTCCCCTAGTCTCCCAGCTGTGTTTTGGACTTTTGGTCAGATCTCATAAAAAGTACCGAGCTGATTCTCTCACAACATGCATGTATTTATTGTTCTGCAGCATGAAGACAAACCTCAGTTTTATCGTCTCTGTCGTCGCCGATAGCAACTCTTTTCCTCTTCTGACCTCTGGTTCTCTGCAAAACACAAAACATACAAACGTTAAACACAAAACACATCCATTTGAACTCCAAGTGGATCGACACTCCTAACTTTAAGATTTCCGTTTGATTTACTCTCTAAAGTGTTATTCAGATATCTAAAATAGTCAAACAATCTAATGGAGAAATCCCATTGGACCAGAGAGATGCTGCATTCAGGGACCAACAGTGTCTACCTATATTATGCTTTAGAGGACTCTGCATTAAGCTGCTGTGGCACTAAAAGGACTGACTCCGTCTATAAAACATGAACAAACACTCCTCCCAGCAGCATGAAGGGAATCAAACACCTCTCCTTGTTGTGTTGGATCTGCTGGGGAGGGTTTTAAAAAGAGGAAGAAAAATCAACAACATATTTAAACAGATTGTGAAAACAATGCCATCTGTCGCCTTTTGGCTCGGCACCGCCGCTCTCCAGACGGAGCATTTATCATTAAGAACCGCGCGCTCGCTGCCAAACTGCTGCTGCAGAACCTCCAGAAGAACCACAAAACACATCATTCAGTGAATCCTGCAGCCAGGTCTGGACCGGAGGAATGTATCAGTACGGCTGTCAAGCCCAGAGACTTTTAGGTTGAACTCAGAATACTTTCTTAAAACCTCGGCAGCTTTTAGAAACTTCATTAAACTATGACGAGGTATAAGGAAGCCTGTGTGGGTCATTTTCAGAGTGTTATTGTTAATAACAAAGGGTAGGAGGTCACCTTTTATTGGGGATAAAAGATTTTAGTCTCAGGTTAGTGGGACAAACCTGAGACTGGGATTTACCAAACACAGAAACATCTACTTTACTGATACCTAAGGAAACTCCAGTAGAGATACAAACAAACTTTATTAAACTATAGAGTTATCCATTAAGATATAAGGCAGCCTGTGAGGCTCATTTTCAGTTTGTGTAATGACTAATAACAAATGGTATGAAGCCACCTATTAATGGGCAGTAACATATTTTAACTCCAGGCAGGATTTGACCCAGGACACAAACATCTACTTTACTGGTAACTCGCTGCAGAAAAACCAGACCATTTCCAGACTAACTATCTATCTCTAATGAGCATGTCTTACGTCCCTTTTGTTTCCTGCTCCTCTGTATCCAGTCACTGCTTCTCTGTGTAACTCGGGCAGATCTTGGCACCATTTGCTCGAGCAGGACTCTTTCCAGCTGGAAATAAGATTCTGGTAAATGCTATAACTCTTTATTAAATGAGCTTGTATATTGGTTCTTTTCTCACCAGAAGGTATTTCCCCCACAGTTTGCACCGTCACTTATAAAAGCGAAGCGGTGTGAAAACGCTAATCTCAGCCTCAGCTCAGGTGAGGAAATTAAAACGGAGGGCTAAATCAATCTTTTAATTAAGTCCATCGGTGCATCTTTAACAAGCATGAATCACTTCACACAGGATTAGAGGAATTAACAGAGCATAGGAAGTGGTACTTACTACATATATTAACTTCGTTCTCATCATTTACAGATGATTAATGGCACATGTTCATATCGGGGGTTTAATGTTAGCGGTACATCATGTCTCATTACGGGAGCTTTTTAGTATCCCCTCCTGAACCCAGAAACCCCTTTACACCCCCTTAATAATCACTGCTTCACATTAAAAACACTTCAGCACAATTTGTATATTAACGCTAACTGCAGTGGGAGTAATCAGGACTCTTTTCACCCTCTGTCTGAAACCAGAGCTGCTCTGATGTTCTGTTATTAAGTCAAACTATGGATGTTACTAACTTTAACTAACCCAAGAATAATATACGGTGTCCCTAGATTAAAAAACTGGAATGGACATTTGGCTTTGATTTGGAAGTTAAATATATTTACCTTTTGGCAAAATTGTGAGAAAAAAAATCAAATGAGAAAAAAGGACATTTTGAAAAAGTAAAATTCTTAAGAAAAGGTTATTTTCTGAAAAGTCTGAAATTCTCAGAAAAAAATTCAAATTAGAAAAAAGGGGAATTTTAATAAAAATTCGTATGAGAAAAAAAACGCAGTTCTGAAAAAAAGTGAAATTTTGAAAAATAATTGAAATTCAGAATAAAGTGACTTTTGGAGAAAAAGATTATATCTTAAAAAAAAGCAATTCTGAAAAAATTCTAAGAAAATCGAAAATTATACGAAAAAAAATCGAATTCTATGAAAAAAAATGAAATTTTGAACAAAAATGGAAACTGAAAAAAAGGTAATATACAAAATACGAATTATCAGAATAATGTATCCGTGCTTTAATGTTCAAAAAGCTCTTTATTGTTCTCATACTCCCTCTTTTCACCCTCTGTCTGAAAACCAGAGCTGCTCTGATTGGTTAGCTGGCTGGCTCTGTTGTGATTGGTCAAGCGCTTAGAGATGTCCCGCCCCTCAGCCTATCACGTACAATGTGTTGGAGCGCTAGCCAATAGGAGCGGAGCGTGAGCTCTCTATAGTGGCTTAGGGTGCTTTTGATAAGAAGCTGTTTTTGCTCACATCCAAAGTAAAATCAAACGTCTGGATTTGAAATGTTTCCCATGTTCTTCATTAGCAGCCACTGTTTGACTGAAACCTTAAAGGGAAATGGAAACACTTTTCAAACTGCTTTCCATGCGACAATATTCCCATTAGGAAATGTATTTATCTAGTCTATTTCCAATGTAAACGATCGAGATACGCGAATTTATTTTTTGAAATACGTGCCTAATGACCTTGGGCGCTTCCATTGCTCCGGGACTTTCCCAGTGACGTCACTGAGTGGGTACGGCTTCCTGGGCCAAAGCTCAATAACAAACAACATGGCGTGCAATGCTCCAGTAGTTTACATTAAAAGAAAACGGTCGTCGTCAGGAGCGTATTGTATTGCCCCAGGCTGCACAAATGGATTTTATACAAAGAAGGAAGAAGTACATTTCCATAGGCTGCCACTAAAGGATGAGAAGCTGCTCAAAGCATGGGTTATTTCCATGAAACGGTCCGATCCGCCGCTGAATCAGTACGCACGTGTGTGCAGCGAACACTTTACAAATGACGATTATGTCCACAAAATGAGGTTTGATGAGTCTGGATGCTTGGTTCAATACAAAACATCGGATTTGAAGCCAGGATCTGTTCCCACAATATTCGATTTCTCAATGTATGCAGTCGGGAACACCGACCGTCCCAGCACGTCGGCCGCACAAGACAATGACAGTGTCAACAAACGTGAAGTTCGAGCCACCAAACGAGTTGCTTCAGCTGCCGAGAGAGAGGTAAATATTGCAGCACTACCAGATTACTAGCTCACACATGTATTTACTGACACAGTGTGACCTTATTAATTAACGCAATCGCGTCCAAACTAAATGGTAGCTATTATTATGACGTACAATGGAGAATTGGGGGTGTTCTATAGCTCAACTAATTAAACTGGCATACACACGCTCATCTGTCGAAAACAGCCCTAAAAAGGCTAGTATTGCTGGACTAGGTGTTCAATGGATGGTATTGCCAAGATGTACGAGGTGTTGGAAAATAATACAAAATATATGTCAACTGACCACTGAGACCGAGTCGGTACTGGAACTGGTGGTATCCCACTCGGCGAGTTCAGAACCGTCGGTACTTTCGGCGGATTCCGGATCGTATGCCACTCTAGTATTCGACCGAATCGGTTCATAAGCATAGGCCATGGGATGCCTGGTAACTGTAGATGCTTCCACATCAATGTCATCTCCCGACGAATAGTCAAATTCATCGTTCAAAACGTCGATCTCATTGCAAAATTCCTCCATCGCTGCCATATCTGCTACGTTGTGTTGACTTCCGGTATGGATACCCGGAGCGAAGACCCACCCAGTGACGTCACCATTTGGGACTCCCCTAATGGCGGCGGCTTGGTCCCGGAATTCCCCACCCGGCCGGCGGATAATTAACTTTCTTTTGGCGAGTAATATCATATACAATAAATATTACGATCAATATCCATTGTAAAATGAATAAACTCCCGGAATATTATAGCTGTAATTGGTGTTTCCTTTCCCCTTTAAATCCACCATAAACAGAACGTGTGTGTTTCAAACTTCTTTCTTTCTCACTAAATGATCTTCCTCGTGCTCCGACTGCTTCTCAGAAACACCTCCAGTTAATTAGCGCTGTGATTAACGACCTCACGGAGCATCAGGCCGGGGAATGAAAGCCGCTGACAGTGAGAAATGTCGGCCAATAAAACTGATGCACGACAGAGGAGGAGCGCTTCTTTCACACACCATGAAGACCTGACGCGTGTTAATGAGTCGTCCTTGCATGAAGCCCTGTCTGGACAAAGTAGTGTGTGTGTGTGTGTGTGTGTGTGTGTGTGTGTGTGTGTGTGTGTGTGTGTGTGTGTGTACCTTCAGATGCTATGGAGCATTACTTTTACAGGTGCGACTCTACGTACATGCTGAATAAAACCCATCTCACAGGTTGACTTTAAAGGTTTTCCTCCAGCAGGCAGGAGTCTCTGCTTCATCAAAGTGGCACTGGACCATGTTAGACCCTCTGGACACACACACACACACACACACACACTCTCTCACACACACACACACTCAGGAGGCCAGCGGGGGGTTGATTAGCCGCTCCTGATAAAGTGAAACATGGCTTTGAAGGAGTGTTTCTGGTAAAAGCATTAAAAATGCAAAGCAGGCCTTTAAGTGTCGGCCGCGTCGCGCCTTGCATTTGAAGATAAACGCTTCGCTGGTTAATCCCGAGAGCTGCAGCGGGTCACATGACTGCACCCGAACCAGAGCACAGAAACACATTCAACCCTCGGGTAACACTCTGAGACTCAGACTACTTCATTCATTTCTATATTTCTAACAACAGCACCCACAGAGTTCAGGTGAGCAGTAAAACAGCGCCCTCCATCTTAAAGGATTCCTACAGACACAGCATCCATGGACTTCCCATCCACCAACATCCCACACAGAATGCGATTTAGGATGTAATGATTGCATATTGTGAGAGAAGGGGCTTACACTCCTTCACATTTCTCTATTTCTCACAAAGCAACTGACTCCAGAATCCACAAAAGGAGAGTCCATAGTCTCAAGTGAGCAGCAGAGAGGCAGTCGTATCATCTTAAACTGTTCCTAGGGAAATGGCACCTATTGACCTTCCTTCCACCGCAGCTCAGAATACTTGGTCTAATACGTTTGTACTCAAATAAACAAATTCATAATTCACATTACCCTAAGCGTTTCTCGCTGCCTAAAGGCTTTATGCTAAGCTAACACCTGACTCCAGCTCTCAGACATGATATCGAGATGGATCTTCACCACTTCACTCATATCCATGTTTCTCATACTCCTCAGTGATCAGCTGTTCTGTCAGCGAGAGAGAGACAGCAGCTTCAGCAGAACGGACTCTTTCTCTAAAGAGTCCCTGAAGTCCCTGAAGAGATCACCGGGTCACACACTGACAGCGGGAAAACAAAAAGTGAAGTGAAGAGCCCCCCCTCTGCAGAGAGCTGTCAGATATCAATCTGCAGAATATCCTCAGGGAGAGAGGGGGGGGGGGGGGGTCTGTATCTGAGGATCAGAGCATGCTGGGTAAAGATAAGGAGGATCCAGTGAGGGATGGAGAGGCTTCTGACACCAAATGTTCCTACAGGAAGACACACTGAGGCTCTTAAAGGGCCACACTCACACACTGAGGCTCTTAAAGGGCCACACTCACACACTGAGGCTCTTAAAGGGCCACACTCACACACTAAGGCTCTTAACGGGCCACACTCACACACTAAGGCTCTTAAAGGGCCACACTCACACACTAAGGCTCTTAAAGGGCCACACTCACACACTGAGGCTCTTAAAGGGCCACACTCACACACTGAGGCTCTTAAAGGGCCACACTCACACACTGAGGCTCTTAAAGGGCCACACTCACACACTAAGGCTCTTAACGGGCCACACTCACACACTGAGGCTCTTAAAGGGCCACACTCACACACTAAGGCTCTTAACGGGCCACACTCACACACTGAGGCTCTTAAAGGGCCACACTCACACACTGAGGCTCTTAAAGGGCCACACTCACACACACTGAGGCTCTTAAAGGGCCACACTCACACACTTATGGCGCGTTTCCACTGCAGCGGGGTAGCCCCGTTTAAGCGTCCCTAAGCGTCCTCGCTCTGGCCTCGGGCTGCCTCGCTGGCCGGCCCAGGCCGTGGCGCATTTCCATTACAGTTTAGGACCTGGGGTAGCAACGCAGTGTAGGCGGGGCGATCGGCTTTGTTTTTGTTCACATTTCGAGTTGTTCCGTCGAGCTCCCGCTGGATTTGATCATCCCCAATGAGATGTAGGAACGTCGTCACCTCCTCGGTCGACCACGGTGTGCTTTTCTTTGACGTAGCCATTTTTGTAGCTCATCCGTTTACAAAATGCTGTGTATAAAAATGCTGCAAGCTTGCTTCTAGATATATATGCGACGCTAGGGATGAACTCGCGCGCAATCTTGTGACGATTCTCTCTGACCAATCAGCAGTCGAGAGTGTTGACGTCACTAGTTCAGCCCTGGCCCATGTCTGAGGGAACCACGATTTGATGAGGCCGGAAAAAGAGGGAAAAAGTACCCGCTAGCCGGTACTAGGCTATATGGAAACGCCACCAAAAACCGGCCTGGACGCTTGAGGACGGTTAAGGACGCTTAAACGGGGCTACCCGCTGCAGTGGAAACGCGCCATAAGGCTCTTAACGGGCCACACTCACACACTGAGGCTCTTAAAGGGCCACACTCACACACTGAGGCTCTTAAAGGGCCACACTCACACACTGAGGCTCTTAAAGGGCCACACTCACACACTGAGGCTCTTAAAGGGCCACACTCACACACTGAGGCTCTTAAAGGGCCACACTCACACACTGAGGCTCTTAAAGGGCCACACTCACACACTGAGGCCCTTAACGGGCCACACTCCTGCTCTTAAAGGGCCACACTCACAAACTGAGGCTCTTAAAAGGGCCACACTCACACACTGAGGCTCTTAAAAGGGCCACACTCACACACTGAGGCTCTTAAAGGGCCACACTCACACACTGACGCCCTTAACGGGCCACACTCCTGCTCTTAAAGGGCCACACTCACACACTGAGGCTCTTAAAAGGGCCACACTCACACACTGAGGCTCTTAAAAGGGCCACACTCACACACTGAGGCTCTTAAAGGGCCACACTCACACACTGAGGCTCTTAAAGGGCCACACTCACACACTGAGGCTCTTAAAGGGCCACACTCACACACTGAGGCTCTTAAAGGGCCACACTCACACACTGAGGCTCTTAAAAAGGGCCACACTCACACACTGAGGCTCTTAACGGGCCAAACTCACACACTGAGGCTCTTAAAGGGCCACACTCACACACTGAGGCTCTTAAAGGGCCACACTCACACACTGAGGCTCTTAAAGGGCCACACTCACACACTGAGGCTCTTAAAGGGCCACACTCACACACTGAGGCTCTTAAAGGGCCACACTCACACACTGAGGCTCTTAAAGGGCCACACTCACACACTGAGGCTCTTAAAAAGGGCCACACTCACACACTGAGGCTCTTAACGGGCCACACTCACACACTGACGCCCTTAACGGGCCAAACTCCCGCTCTTAAAGGGCCACACTCACAAACTGAGGCTCTTAAAGGGCCACACTCACACACTGAGGCTCTTAAAGGGCCACACTCACACACTGAGGCTCTTAAAAGGGCCACACTCACACACTGAGGCTCTTAAAGGGCCACACTCACACACTGAGGCTCTTAACAGGCCACACTCACACACTGAGGCTCTTAAAGGGCCACACTCACACACTGAGGCTCTTAAAGGGCCACACTCACACACTGAGGCTCTTAAAGGGCCACACTCACACACTGACGCCCTTAACGGGCCAAACTCCCGCTCTTAAAGGGCCACACTCACAAACTGAGGCTCTTAAAGGGCCACACTCACACACTGACGCCCTTAACGGGCCAAACTCCCGCTCTTAAAGGGCCACACTCACAAACTGAGGCTCTTAAAGGGCCACACTCACACTTCAACACATTTCTGAAAATAAAATCATAATAATGAGATCAAATGAATAATTATGATTTTAATCTCAGGATTCATTTTCCCAATTATTTTTATTCAGATTATTTGTTTCAATCCCTTCTCTGAATCTCTGACTTCATTATGATTTTTATTTCTTATTTCTTAATATTTCTTTTTCTGAATGATGACTTTATTCTTAGAATTCTGCGGTTAAAGAATCCAGAGCTTTTTTTTTTTCCTGAAATGTTTAAAAACAATAATCTCTGAAAGTCTGAATTCAGATTTCTTCCTCAGATCTAAAATAAAAATGCTTTTTCTGGTCAGCTCTAAAACATTAAAGTTACATGTGTCCCTGATCCTTCTCCATACGACTGTTGATGTTCACGTTTGTATTCAGCCGTCCTATTCTCCTCTCAGGGGAACTCTCCTCCGCTGTCTTTCTGATGACCTCCAGCAGGGCAGCGGGAGAACGAGGACGATGCCGATCGATCAGCCTGAGTTTAGACTCTTTCAGTATTCGTGTTTTCAGCAGTATGTATGCGTCCTCTCACCTGATGCTTCTTGGGCTCCGGGGACATCTCCTGAGGGATGAATTTGATTGGTCCTTTGATTTGCCGCCGCGACCTCTTGGTGCCGTCCGGCAGCGTTTCCATGGCGATGTCAGCCTCGTCGCTGCTGGCCTGGTCGCACTCGGAGCATTGCCTGAAGGAGAATACACTATTAACCTTATCATAACATCTGTGATATTAGTTTACATTGAGCTGCCGTTGGCTCTTTCTGCTGTCTCTCCTCTGTGGGACTAATACAGGTATTCTGATTCTGATCCTTGTCGTTCAGGGGAAGAGAGTATTTATTATATATGATGTATTCTTTAGTTACTCTTTTCAACTGTGGATATGTTTTACTGATTATGTTCATCTTTTATTTTGTTCTACTTGTATTTTATTATATCTATGAGCAACACCTGCTGCGACAAAACCATTTCCCCAATCTGGGATGAATAAAGTATATCGAATCTAAGAGAGAAAGTCCCTCACACAAGGATTTTAGCCTCTGTAGACCATTTACATGCAGTAAAACTTATAGAACACACAACAGGAGAGGCAGCACAGGGATTGTAGCTTCTGCAGACCATTTACATGCACTAAAACCTATAAAAACACACTACAGGAGATGGAACACATGGATTTTAGCCTCTGCAGACCATTTACATGCACTGAATCCTATAGAACATGCTACAGGAGTTCAAACACAGGGATTTTAGCCTCTGCAGACCATTGACATGCACTAAAACCTATAGAACACACTACAGGAGAGGCAGCACAGGGATTTTAGGCTCTGCAGACCATTGACATGCACTAAAACCAATAGAACACGCTACAGTAGAGCAAACATAGGAATTTTAGCCTCTGCAGACCATTGACATGCAGTAAAACCTATAGAACACACTACAGGAGAGGGGACACAGCGATTTTAGCCTCTGCAGACCATTGACATGCAGTAAAACCTATAGAACACACTACAGGAGAGGGAACTGTTTTTTTATCACATCAGGAAGTAGCACCTCACTAAGCATCACGATATCTTCAATCTATCGTATGTTTAAAAGATAGATTCACTACATCTGCTGGAGATAAGGAGCTGCAGGAGAAGAGTGACATTTCTACCATCTGATAATCCTGCAGCCACAAATGTCAGACGACCATGAATAAACAAACTCTGGATCCTCGTGTGATAAGTAAAGTACTGCAAGTATGAAAACTGCTCCTGTTAATGTCCACATAAAGAGGGGGGGGGGGGGGGGGGGGGGGGGGGGGGGGGGGGTATCAGGAGGAGGTAAGGCTGCACGACGCAGAGGAAATATCCATTACTGGGGGGGGGGGGATTCATATTTTATTAAACATTATTTTCTAATATCATAGAGAAATATAATACCATGATTATTAAGAGGATTTGTACTCAAGTAAATGTGCTTTTTTAAGTTTCTAGAATGATATTGTCATTGATGGTGATAAGACTGAATAACACAGTTATATTATTATATCATTTTTAGAAATAAGTCTCGATATCTAAGTGTCTCCATGTCTAAGTGTCTCCATGTCTAAGTGTCTCCATGTCTAAGTGTCTCCATGTCTAAGTGTCTCCATATCTAAGTGTCTCCATGTCTAAGTGTCTCCATGTCTAAGTGTCTCCATGTCTAAGTGTCTCCATGTCTAAGTGTCTCCATGTCTAAGTGTCTCCATGTCTAAGTGTCTCCATGTCTAAGTGTCTCCATGTCTAAGTGTCTCCATGTCTAAGTGTCTCCATATCTAAGTGTCTCCATGTCTAAGTGTCTCCATGTCTAAGTGTCTCCATGTCTAAGTGTCTCCATGTCTAAGTGTCTCCATGTCTAAGTGTCTCCATGTCTAAGTGTCTCCATGTCTAAGTGTCTCCATGTCTAAGTGTCTCCATGTCTAAGTGTCTCCATGTCTAAGTGTCTCCATATCTAAGTGTCTCCATATCTAAGTGTCTCCATGTCTAAGTGTCTCCATATCTAAGTGTCTCCATATCTAAGTGTCTCCATGTCTAAGTGTCTCCATATCTAAGTGTCTCCATGTCTAACTGTCTCCATGTCTAAGTGTCTCCATGTCTAAGTGTCTAAGTGTCTCCATATCTAAGTGTCTCCATGTCTAAGTGTCTCCATGTCTAAGTGTCTCCATGTCTAAGTGTCTCCATGTCTACGTGTCTCCATATCTAAGTGTCTCCATGTCTAAGTGTCTCCATGTCTAAGTGTCTCCATATCTAAGTGTCTCCATGTCTAAGTGTCTCCATGTCTAAGTGTCTCCATATCTAAGTGTCTCCATGTCTAAGTGTCTCCATATCTAAGTGTCTCCATGTCTAAGTGTCTCCATGTCTAAGTGTCTCCATATCTAAGTGTCTCCATGTCTAAGTGTCTCCATGTCTAAGTGTCTCCATATCTAAGTGTCTCCATGTCTAAGTGTCTCCATGTCTAAGTGTCTCCATATCTAAGTGTCTCCATGTCTAAGTGTCTCATATCTAGTGTCTCCATGTCTAAGTGTCTCCATGTCTAAGTGTCTCCCATATCTAAGTGTCTCCATGTCTAAGTGTCTCCATGTCTAAGTGTCTCCATTTCTAAGTGTCTCCATATCTAGTGTCTCCATGTCTAAGTGTCTCCATATCTAAGTGTCTACGTGTCTCCATGTCTAAGTGTCTCCATGTCTAAGTGTCTCCATATCTAAGTGTCTCCATATCTAAGTGTCTCCATGTCTAAGTGTCTCCATGTCTAAGTGTCTCCATATCTAAGTGTCTCCATGTCTAAGTGTCTCCATATCTAAGTGTCTCCATGTCTAAGTGTCTCCATATCTAAGTGTCTCCATGTCTAAGTGTCTCCATGTCTAAGTGTCTCCATATCTAAGTGTCTCCATATCTAAGTGTCTCCATGTCTAAGTGTCTCCATGTCTAAGTGTCGCCATATCTCTGTGTCTCCATGTCTATGTGTCTCCATATCTAAGTGTCTAAGTGTCTCCATATATAAGTGTCTCCATGTCTAAGTGTCTCCATATCTAAATGTCTCCATGTCTAAGTGTCTCCATGTCTATGTCTCTCCATATCTAAGTGTCTACGTGTCTCCATGTCTATGTCTCTCCATGTCTAAGTGTCTCCATGTCTAAGTGTCTCCATATCTAAGTGTCTCCATGTCTAAGTGTCTCCATGTCTAAGTGTCTCCATATCTAAGTGTCTCCATGTCTAAGTGTCTCCATGTCTAAGTGTCTCCATGTCTAAGTGTCTCCATTAGTGCTCCATATCTAAGTGGCTCCATATCTAAGTGTCTCCATGTCTAAGTGTCTCCATGTCTAAGTGTCTCCATATCTAAGTGTCTCCATGTCTAAGTGTCTCCATATCTAAGTGTCTCCATGTCTAAGTGTCTCCATGTCTAAGTGTCTCCATATCTAAGTGTCTCCATGTCTAAGTGTCTCCATGTCTAAGTGTCTCCATATCTAAGTGTCTCCATGTCTAAGTGTCTCCATATCTAAGTGTCTCCATGTCTAAGTGTCTCCATGTCTAAGTGTCGCCATATCTCTGTGTCTCCATGTCTATTCTATGTGGTCTCCATTCTAAGTGCTCTAAGTGTCTCCATAAGTGTCTCCATGTCTAAGTGTCTCCATGTCTAAGTGTCTCCATATCTAAATGTCTCCATGTCTAAGTGTCTCCATGTCTATGTCTCTCCATATCTAAGTGTCTACGTGTCTCCATGTCTATGTCTCTCCATGTCTAAGTGTCTCCATGTCTAAGTGTCTCCATATCTAAGTGTCTCCATGTCTAAGTGTCTCCATAACTAAGTGTCGCCATATCTCTGTGTCTCCATGTCTAAGTGTCTCCATATCTAAGTGTCTCCATGTCTAAGTGTCTCCATCGCTACGTGTCTCCAAGTCTAAGTGTCTCCATCGCTACGTGTCTCCAAGTCTACATGTCTCTATGTCTCTGTGTCTCCATATCTAAGTGTCTCCATATCTAAGTGTCTACATGTCTAAGTGTCTCCATAACTAAGTGTCGCCATATCTCTGTGTCTCCATGTCTAAGTGTCTCCATATCTAAGTGTCTCCATGTCTAAGTGTCTCCATCGCTACGTGTCTCCAAGTCTACATGTCTCTATGTCTCTGTGTCTCCATATCTAAGTGTCTCCATATCTAAGTGTCTACATGTCTAAGTGTCTACATGTCTAAGTGTCTCCATCGCTACGTGTCTCTATGTCTACCTGTCTTAATATCTAAGTGTCCAAGTGTCTCCATATCCAAGTGTCTCCATATCTAAATGTCTCTGTGTCTCCATGTCCAAGTATCTCCGTGTCTCCATATCTAAGTGTCTCCATGTCCTCACCAGTAGCTGTTCTTGGTCTTCTTGGGCATGCGTGTGAGAGGGGGCTCCAGGCAGCCCAGGTGGTAGTACAGCTTGCAGGTGTCACACAGAACCAGCAGGTGTTGGTCCTGGTTCTTCTTACAGATGCCACAACTGCAGGAACACATGAAGGCATTGAGCTGACGGGTTTATCCAGAGGAACTGACAATACGTGAAGATGCAGAAGTAAAATAGCAAGAAACGTGTGCCATTGTGTTGGATGAAAAGCTGGTTAAGGGTCATTAAGAAAGAGAAAGGTAAACCAATGTTTTTTAGTCATATAAAAAAGGGTTTTAGACACATGATTTGAGACACAGCAGTGGTGTCAGTGGGGACCTGCACAATCAAGTAACACATATATTTTATTTCTTGCAAACCTAGAGGAAAATGCCTAAATCATCGTAACTAATGGCGCGTTTCCACTGCAGGCCTTGCTCGGCCTCGCTCGGCCTCGCTCGGTTTGGTTAGGCCTTATTAGGCCCGGCTCACTTTAATGCTGCGTTTCCATTACAGTTTAGGAACTGGGGCAGTAACTATAGTAACGCAGTGTAGGCGGAGCCGTGACGTCATCTTCAATGAGAGCCCCAGAAAAACAACACAGCCGTTAGCTCTTAGCACTCAGAGCTCACAGCTCCTCATATCTGTTCAGAAACTAGACAAAAGTTAAACAAGTACAAACCACAGACTGCCTGTGTCATGGAGAATACCGTCGCTGGTTTATTTATGTCTGTATAGGCCGTTGTTGTGAGTGTGGACGGTCGGAGCATATATAACGTTGTGACAGTCGCAGATTGATCTCAGTGTTTCTTATAAACTGTAGGGGCAGGGGAAAACGTTAAGGCATGTAGTTTAGATTCAAATGAAATGAGAATCTATGATGCATGTGTATTATCCTCGCAACTACAGTCGTTAAATGTCCACTTTTATGTAAGGTTTGAGGGTGTGGTTCTGCAAGCCTCATTTGCATATTCACCTGTCGCGGCGCGCCCAGAGGCTTTTTAGAGGGCGCGTCAACAGGATGCCAGAGGGGGTTCTCACGGGAGGAGGAAGCCTGTGTGTGGTGAATGCGGGTATTCAGCGGGATAGTTACGTTTTCTCAGCATGTATGTTAAAATGGGGAAGTAACTGAAAGTAACCGTATGTGGATATTGCATCGACCGACCTGGAAGCACGTCTCCTTGGAGAGGACGCGCACAGATAGAGAGAGATTCTCTCCGACACAGGGTGAGATCACTCCTTTGTGCCACGCTGGACCTCGTGTTTCCTTTGTGTGGAATATAGCCTGAAAAGGCCGACAAACATTTCTGTTTTTGCCGCCGACGGGCGCAGGAGCAACAGCCTTTTTTTTGTCAATGAACAATAGCCTGGATTAGGCAGTAAAGACACTTTTTGTGTATCGCAGAGCGGACTGTTTAATTTTGTTTCTGTTGTTTGGCTGGAGAACTGTCAATATAATGGATCCATGCATGAAATCTGTCAGATTATCCGTTTATTATTTCTGTTTACCTTTATAATATTATTTCATTCAAGAACCCCTTGTGCGTTTAATTAACACAACTATTTTAGATAGTTGATCGTTACAACGTTAGCTTAGCCAAGCTCCATTCAGAAAACACGCATTTTAAAAGGGTTTTTCGCCTGCCGTCTGTCTGCAGACTTGTCAAAGCATTAATTCATGGTTTTTACTAACCGGTATCAGTATGTTGTTACTTCGGCATCATTTAGAAACGTGTATTACAATTAAATCACGGTCAAATATGTTCATCTTGTTGTAGTTGTAGCCGCTTGCCAGCGATTCTCTCTCTAGTTTAGCATACTCAGCCCGACTCAGCCTGGTTGTTCCTGGCCCTAGAACCACCATTTTAAGGGGCCAGAAAAACTGTGAATTAGGACCCGCTAGCCGGTACTAGCCCAAGTGGAAACGCAACCAAAAACGGGCCCCGCACGGCTCGGCACGCTTAAAGCGAGCTGCAGTGGAAACGCGCCATAACACACATCCGAAACTATTCACATGTTTCACAACTAAACCCTAGTTTTTCCAGGACCAGCTTAGTCACTGTACTCTTCACCGTTCGGTTTGTTTGTGTGTCTGTCTGTCCTTGGGTGTCCTATATTCACTTGATCATTTAACCTTCCTATTATTTCCTGAGGACCGTGTGTGTGTGTGTGTGTGTGCGTGTGTGTGTGTGCGTGCGTGCGTGCGTGCGTGTTCACCTGTAGAGTATAGCTGGCAGGCTGGAGGCCTTCCCTGTTGTTCCTCCCTCCTTCTTGCTGGGCTTCCTTTCCTTTGGGGCTTTCAGAACAGCAGGGGTGTTCAGTTTCTAAAAATAAAATAAAAAAGGCACAAATGATTTCAGGTTACAGCTACGACGGACACTTTGGTGGGCTCCACATGTTTTGTTTTTTATTTGCAAAGGCTGACTCATTCCACATTTAAGGACCACCCCCATTAAAGTGGAGATTGATCCGGTTGTGGTATTCCCACATTAGAAAAAATTACATACAAATAATTGAGTATTTCCTCTTTTTTTGTGCAACAAATCCACGTTTTATCGCCAAACTCCACCAGAGGAGAGTGAGACTGCAGGGGGATTTTGTTGCTAAAGTCACAGTCAGAGTTTCCTCCAGGTGACAAGTCGTTATCGAGCAGCTGCTTTGTGTTGGACAGAGTTTGGACTAGTCCAGATAAAGTTCTTCCCTCGCAGCTGAACAGAGAGGAACCTGTTGTACGGCAGGTGAAATAAACTCTGCCTGTATCTCAGGTGCATTTCTGCCAGGCAGGTTAATTAGAAAACTTATCTGTCAGGGCTGAGTCTGTCACTAAACAGAGGAGCCTTCTCCCGAGGAAGAAGCTGTAATCTGGGCTCTTGATAGAGGGAGGCTACATTCTGCCTATCTGCTCAGCTGGACTTCAGTCTGCCTGCATGCGGACACCACAAAGTGTCTCTGCTGCCGATACGAAGCTATCAACACGTTAAACAAGCCTTATCAGACAGATGAAGAAGTTTAGAGGTGCAGATTATAAACAGTGAGAGGAAACAGCTTTAAGGCTTTCAGCTGCCGAGTCCTCGGGAATGGAAACATCACAACATGTCAGAGAACCAGCAAACTGCCCACTTTTACAAGTATTCAATACAGGAAAAACAACAAGCTGCGACACAAAGCGTTCTGCTAAGGGACATTTGCTTCATAATTATCTGAGGACTACGCAGGGTCTATGCAGGAATCCTGGAGTCACATGGAAGACCTTTCAAGACCTTTTAAGACCCTTTCCAAACATGTTAAGACCTCATCTCCACTTGGAGTTCTAACCGGTTACCTTGGCGACACACTTCACCTCACATTGACTATATACAGTATTGATTGTCCTTCCTCCTTATCTTCCAACCATTTGGACGCAGACTTGCATTTCCCCATAACGATGTTGTTTAACAACCGGCGTAAACGGAGCTCCGCGCTATCAAGCAGTGAGCGTGCGATGTCCTGTTCAGATGACGTCAAACCCAACGGGATGCCATCAATAAACTACACAGAATCACACTACACACCTACGCCATGACTACATTCAGGCAGACTGTAGAATACAACCTCTTTGGACCATTTATATACTTATTGGAAACAAGCTACACAATATAATACCTTGGAAAATGCCGTTTAATACTTTTTAATAGCCTTCATTTTCTCTAAATTGATTTATCAACTTTCAATACTTTTTAAGACCCCGCGGACCCCCTGACTACTCCTCCTGACTTCTTACACCTATGTATGCGTTGTTTACTCAGGTGCATGCATTTTTGGGGGTTCTGAGATCCAGAATGTTTTCTCCCATAAATCTGACTTTTTCTCAAAATGTAGACTTTTTTTCCTCTGAATTCTAAAAATCTGAAATGTTTGAGTTATGATTTATTTTCCCCCAGAATGACTTTCATTGTTTTCTCAGACATCTGAATATTAATAAAATAATGGCTTTTGTCAGAATTAACTTTTTTCAAATAATTCTTACTATTTTTATTTCAATAATTATGACTCACTTCCAAAATTCTGTTTATTTTTTTGATTTCCCAGAATTATTACTTTTTTCTGATTTTTAATTTTCCGAGATTTCTGATTTTCTTTAATCAGGACTCATTTCTTTCAGAATTGTGCATTTTTAAATAAATGTTGACTTTTTTCCCACATTTATGACTTTTGTCTGAATTCTGATTTTATTCCTAGATTTAGATTTTTTTCTCCAAATTATGACTTTATGTTTTATGTTGACTTTTTCCCACAATTCGGACTTTCTTCAACTTTTTGGAATTTTTTTACAATAAAAATAAAGTACAATAGGAATAACACAATTTACTCTGAGAAAATGTGAAGTATGTTGGAACTGAAATTGGAAGAGCTGGTCAGAAATTAGCCTCTACAGTTTGGATTGACCAATGTACATATATTTAAATGTAATTGTATAATATGTTTCTATTGTCTTAATGCTTTTATATATTCTTTTGTGAAGCACTTTCATTTGCCTTTTTGAAAAACTCCTCATGGCATTTTATGAAGGAGCTGGAAAGTAACTTTTTTTTTTTGTGAAGTTGGCAGGAGTAAACTTCCAGCAGCTTCCAGAACAAAAGCCCTGAGTTGGTACTGGTAGAAGGATGACAGTCCACGGGACATCAATAATTCCTGCAAATGGCCGCGCAGGAAGACAAATAGGAGATGAAGAAGTGGCAGATAGACGACACAAAAGCATGCGCTGACTGATGCTGCTACTTAAATGGTGCGTGTTCATAATTAGGTGATTTATTGGCTCGTTCCAGTCTTCTGCCACTTCCTGTCCATTGTGCCGCCGCATTAACATCTTCTGACCATTTATCTGCACGCCTCGTACTTTTAATAAGGCTTTTTTATGGATCCAGCAGGTATACACATAAAACCCCCAAAGGAGTGACTGCACCGTCTGCTGCACCGTCTGCTGCACCGCGGCGGAACAACATAAATATTCATATATAACTTTAAGGGTTAAAAAAGAGAGAATCTTTACATCATATTTGAGCTCAAGATGATAAAGTTTTACTAGAAAACACTGTAAAATCTAATTCAATTTATTACAATGAATCGATTACACGATCCTTACATTTAACCTGTGTGAAAAGACTGATATTATTCTCATCGTCGTCAGATTAAGGAACAGCTGTGTGCGTCACTCTTTAGTGTCCCCTGGTCTCCCAGCTGTGTGCGTCACTCTTTAGTGTCCCCTGGTCTCCCAGCTGTGAGCGTCACTCTTTAGTGTCCCCTGGTCTCCAGCTGTGTACGTCACTCTTTAGTGTCCCCTGGTCTCCAGATGTGTGCTTCACTCTTTAGTGTCCCCTGGTCTCCCAGCTGTGTGCGTCACTCTTTAGTGTCCCCTGGTCTCCAGCTGTGTGCGTCACTCTTTAGTGTCCCCTGTTCTCCAGCTGTGAGCGTCACTCTTTAGTGTCCCCTGGTCTCCAGCTGTGTGCGTCACTCTTTAGTGTCCCCTGGTCTCCCAGCTGTGTGCATCACTCTTTAGTGTCCCCTGGTCTCCCAGCTGTGTGCGTCACTCTTTAGTGTCCCCTGGTCTCCAGCTGTGTGCGTCACTCTTTAGTGTCCCCTGTTCTCCAGCTGTGAGCGTCACTCTTTAGTGTCCCCTGGTCTCCAGCTGTGTGCGTCACTCTTTAGTGTCCCCTGGTCTCCCAGCTGTGTGCATCACTCTTTAGTGTCCCCTGGTCTCCCAGCTGTGTGCGTCACTCTTTAGTGTCCCCTGGTCTCCCAGCTGTGTGCATCACTCTTTAGTGTCCCCTGGTCTCCAGCTGTGTGCGTCACTCTTTAGTGTCCCCTGTTCTCCCAGCTGTGTGTGTCACTCTTTAGTGTCCCCTGGTCTCCAGCTGTGTGCGTCACTCTTTAGTGTCCCCTGTTCTCCCAGCTGTGTGTGTCACTCTTTAGTGTCCCCTGGTCTCCCAGCTGTGTGCGTCACTCTTTAGTGTCCTCTGGTCTCCCAGCTGTGTGCGTCACTCTTTAGTGTCCCCTGTTCTCCCAGCTGTGTGCGTCACTCTTTAGTGTCGCCTGGTCTCCAGCTGTGTGTGTCACTCTTTAGTGTCCCCTGGTCTCCAGCTGTGTGCGTCACTCTTTAGTGTCCCCTGTTCTCCCAGCTGTGTGTGTCACTCTTTAGTGTCCCCTGGTCTCCAGCTGTGTGCGTCACTCTTTAGTGTCCCTTGGGCTGCTTCTCAGGTCGATTAAATGAAATCCTTGCTTCCCTCACTTGCGTCGTTTCCCTGCCTCTAGTCCCTCCCACCAGGGAAGCATGGAGGGACGCAAGGAAACCACGAGAAGCAGGGAAATGAGTTTTAAGAGCAATGGGACGTCCTTTCCTCCAGAGCGTCACGTGAAGCGACGTCCGTTTGTGATGACGCTGCACAGCTGATCGTCTGACAGCAGCTCTGTCCCCGTTATTTCCACACACCCCCCCCCCCCCCGCTTCTGTTAGCACACATTTACTGACACTAACATTTGTATCATCTGTTGTAGACCCCAATAAATAAAATAAAATAAGAACTCATTCTCAAAAAAGATAAACGCCATTCTTAAAATGTATAAACGAACAATAGTTTGATTAATATTGATCAGAGTGCACAATAGAAATAAAATAATGGAGAGAAGAAAAAGAGATATGTTATCTATCAAAACTCAGTTAGATTAACATTCATTGGACTGCACACTTTGTTTGTTTGTGTGGATATGTAGCACACTAACATTTCAATAGCACTTAATGACTGACTGAATGGAAATGACAATAAATGAAAATGTAAAACGAAAAAAGCGATCATGAAAATGTTTCCAAAAAATGAATTAAATGATTTTTGCCCACTTTGTTGTTCAGATATATCACATATTTGTAACTAAATGAAACATGAATTGAAACAAAACACGGTATAAACTGAGGAGTGACTCCCGTGAGGTTCATGTGTTTTCTTCACCCTGCTCTCATGTCAAGAAGCATCAGATCATGCACTGCCTCGTCCAATCAGTGAGCGATACACAGTAAGGGGGCGGGGTGAGTATCTGAGGATTTCATCGGAGGATGGTCTGGTGGTTCCTCGGTTATCGCTCCTCCATGATCGCTCCTCGCTCCTCGATCCTCGGTCCTCCGGCAGAAATAAGAGCCATGGGACGGTACTCAAGATGGCGCAGGCAAATCAACTTCCGGTGAGACCGAGGATCGAGGAGCGAGGAAATGAAAATAGTCGACCTGAGAAGCAGCCCAGGTCTCCCAGCTGTGAGCGTCACTCTTTAGTGTCCCCTGGTCGCCCCGCTGTGTGCGTCACTCTTTAGTGTCCCCTGGTCTCCCAGCTGTGAGCGTCACTCTTTAGTGTCCCCTGGTCTCCCAGCTGTGAGCGTCACTCTTTAGTGTCCCCTGGTCTCCCAGCTGTGTGCGTCACTCTTTAGTGTCCCCTGTTCTCCCAGCTGTGTGCGTCACTCTTTAGTGTCCCCCTGGTCTCCCAGCTGTGTGCGTCACTCTTTAGTGTCCCCTGGTCGCCAGCTGTGTGCGTCACTCTTTAGTGTCCCCTGGTCTCCCAGCTGTGTGCGTCACTCTTTAGTGTCCCCTGGTCTCCCAGCTGTGTGCGTCACTCTTTAGTGTCCCCTGGTCTCCCAGCTGTGTGCGTCACTCTTTAGTGTCCCCTGGTCTCCCAGCTGTGTGCATCACTCTTTAGTGTCCCTTGGTCTCCCAGCTGTGTGTGTCACTCTTTAGTGTCCCCTGGTCTCCAGCTGTGTGTGTCACTCTTTAGTGTCCCCAGGTCTCACAGCTGTGTGCGTCACTCTTTAGTGTCCCCTGGTCTCCAGCTGTGTGCGTCACTCTTTAGTGTCCCCTGGTCTCCAGCTGTGTGCGTCACTCTTTAGTGTCCCTGGTCTCCAGCTGTGTGCGTCACTCTTTAGTGTCCCTTGGTCTCCCAGCTGTGTGCGTCACTCTTTAGTGTCCCCTGGTCTCCCAGCTGTGTGTTTCACTCTTTAGTGTCCCCAGGTCTCACAGCTGTGTGCGTCACTCTTTAGTGTCCCCTGGTCTCCAGCTGTGTGTGTCACTCTTTAGTGTCCCCTGGTCTCCCAGCTGTGTGCGTCACTCTTTAGTGTCCCCTGGACTCTCCAGCTGTGTGCGTCACTCTTTAGTGTCCCCTGTTCTCCTAGCTGTGTGCGTCACTCTTTAGTGTCCCCTGTTCTCCCAGCTGTGTGCGTCACTCTTTAGTGTCCCCTGTTCTCCCAGCTGTGTGCGTCACTCTTTAGTGTCCCCTGTTCTCCCAGCTGTGTGCGTCACTCTTTAGTGTCCCCTGTTCTCCCAGCTGTGTCCGTCACTCTTTAGTGTCCCCTGGTCTCCAGCTGTGTGCGTCACTCTTTAGTGTCCCCTGGTCTCCCAGCTGTGTGCATCACTCTTTAGTGTCCCCTGTTCTCCCAGCTGTGTGCGTCACTCTTTAGTGTCCCCTGGTCTCCAGCTGTGAGCGTCACTCTTTAGTGTCCCCTGGTCTCCCAGCTGTGTGCGTCACTCTTTAGTGTCCCCTGGTCTCCAGCTGTGTGCGTCACTCTTTAGTGTCCCCTGGTCTCCCAGCTGTGTGCATCACTCTTTAGTGTCCCCTGTTCTCCCAGCTGTGTGCGTCACTCTTTAGTGTCCCCTGATCTCCCAGCTGTGTGCGTCACTATTTAGTGTCCCCTGGTCTCCAGCTGTGTCCGTCACTCTTTAGTGTCCCCTGTTCTCCCAGCTGTGTGCGTCACTCTTTAGTGTCCCCTGGTCTCCCAGCTGTGTGCGTCACTCTTTAGTGTCCCCTGGTCTTCCCAGCTGTGTGCGTCACTCTTTAGTGTCCCCTGGTCTCCAGCTGTGTGCGTCACTCTTTAGTGTCCCCTGGTCTCCAGCTGTGTGCGTCACTCTTTAGTGTCCCTGGTCTCCCAGCTGTGTGCATCACTCTTTAGTGTCCCCTGTTCTCCAGCTGTGTGCGTCACTCTTTAGTGCTCCCCTGGTCTCCCAGCTGTGTGCGTCACTCTTTAGTGTCCCCTGGTCTCCAGCTGTGTCCGTCACTCTTTAGTGTCCCCTGTTCTCCCAGCTTTGTGCGTCACTCTTTAGTGTCCCCTGGTCTCCAGCTGTGTGCGTCACTCTTTAGTGTCCCCTGGTCTCCCATCTGTGTGCGTCACTCTTTAGTGTCCCCTGTTCTCCCCAGCTGTGTGCGTCACTCTTTAGTGTCCCCTGTTCTCCCAGCTGTGTGCGTCACTCTTTAGTGTCCCCTGGTCTCCAGCTGTGTGCGTCACTCTTTAGTGTCCCCTGTTCTCCCAGCTGTGTGCGTCACTCTTTAGTGTCCCCTGTTCTCCCAGCTGTGTGCGTCACTCTTTAGTGTCCCCTGGTCTCCAGCTGTGTGCGTCACTCTTTAGTGTCCCCTGGTCTCCCAGCTGTGTGCATCACTCTTTAGTGTCCCCTGTTCTCCCAGCTGTGTGCGTCACTCTTTAGTGTCCCCTGGTCTCCCAGCTGTGTGCGTCACTCTTTAGTGTCCCCTGGTCTCCAGCTGTGTCCGTCACTCTTTAGTGTCCCCTGTTCTCCCAGCTGTGTGCGTCACTCTTTAGTGTCCCCTGGTCTCCAGCTGTGTGCGTCACTCTTTAGTGTCCCCTGGTCTCCCAGCTGTGTGCGTCACTCTTTAGTGTCCCCTGTTCTCCCAGCTGTGAGCGTCACTCTTTAGTGTCCCCTGTTCTCCCAGCTGTGAGCGTCACTCTTTAGTGTCCCCTGGTCTCCAGCTGTGTGCGTCACTCTTTAGTGTCCCCTGGTCTCCCAGCTGTGTGCGTCACTCTTTAGTGTCCCCTGTTCTCCCAGCTGTGTGCGTCACTCTTTAGTGTCCCCTGTTCTCCCAGCTGTGTGCGTCACTCTTTAGTGTCCCCTGGTCTCCATTGTGTTTTGAGCTTCTTGCAGCGTTTGGTTTCTGCAGCTTTTAGTAAACGCTGTGCATGTTTCCTCAAGTTGCTGAATGAGTGTTATATACAGGGGTGCACATAACTGGTACGCATGCGCGGCATCAATCTGAAATGCGTACCGTCTCTTGTGTCACAAAGCGCATTTGCGTACCGACGTACTGGTGAAGCTTTTCCAGAAGGCGGTTAGATCACCGGACGACAGAGTCGGTCTCCGTGTGCACAGACAGGGCTGCTGTTAACGTCGGTCTGTACAACGGAATTGTGCCGAAACTATGCCAACTGGCTGCAGAGGGAGACCCCCCCCCCCTTCACTGGAGAACTGCGCTAAAACAGCTGATCACGACGTTCACGCTCTGTGGTCACGAAGTACTCCACTAGCCCCCCCCCCCCCGGTTGATGTTCGCGATACAGAGGGCTTCATCAAATAACTTTGAGTGGAGCCAGAAGTTGGAGTACCAAACACAAACACCGACTCCAGGTACTCATCTGAGTACCTCACTGAGAAAGTTATGTGCAGCCCTGGTTATATATGCGTGTGTGTGTATATCTAAATGTATTTATATATATATACATTTTAAAAAACTGGATTATATAGATCACAACTCTCACTCAATTTAGTCTGCAGAAGGTATATTGTTTCCATGTTTCTACGAAAGTCACAACAAGAGCAAAAGTGGTCCCAGGACAGATCCTTGTGGAACCCCATATTTAATGTAATATAATCTATCTATGTAGTGTCTCTCCTGTGTACCTCTACTGGGTCATGTCTCCATGCTTTAATGTTCAGAAAGCTCTTTATTCTTCTCATCCTGCCTGTGCTGCAGCACCTCTTTTCACCCTCAGTTGTGTTCTCTAAACGCTGCATGTGTTGTCAAGTTGCTGAAGAAGTTTCTTCATGTGGAACATTTGGGTTTTTATATCTGCATCCTTTCTGAAGCTGCAGCGTCTCCTGATGGGAGAGTTTTTGAGGGGATTTTTCCCTTTAAAAGGCTCAGAGTGACTTTTAAAATGAAGTGCATTACAGAGAGAGAAAAAATAAGCTCTCAGGGTAATTTTCTAGATTGCAATTTACAATTAATAAATGCCCCATCACCCTTGGCAATTGGTTGCCATAGTAACAAGAAGCGGGAGACGGCTTTCACTTCCCCGCCGAGAAGCAACGGGTCAGTTAGTGCAAAAATAAAAGAGCATTTATTTTAATAAAAGCAGCTTTCCAGACAGCATTATCACCCTGCTGTTCACCATCAAAGTCTGAATAACTCTCCATCACACAGCGCTGGAAATGAACATTATAATGTGTTTGAGTAAAGTGTGTGTGTGTGCGTGTGCGTGTGCGCGTGTGTGTGTGTGTGTGTGTGTGTGTGTGTGTGTGTGTGTGTGTGTGTGTGTGTGTGTGTGTGTGAGAGAGTGTGTGTGGGGGGGGTTGATGGTGGTGGTAATGTATGTGTGTTTGTACGTACATTACAAACGTACGCGCGTGTGTGTGTGTGGTACAGTAGGACGGTTGATGGTCATTTGTGTGTGTGGAATGTATAGTGGGGAGTAGGAGGTAGTGTGTGTGTGTGTGTGTGTGTGTGTGTGTGTGTGTGTGTGTGGTGTGTGTGGGGTGTGTGTGTGTGTGTGTGTGTGTGTGTGTGTGTGTGTGTGTGTGTGTGTGTGTGTGTGTGTGTGTGTGTGTGTGTGTGGTGGTTACCTGTCCCATGATGTCCCCCAGCAGAGTCCACACGGCCTGGCCTTCACTGCGCAGATCTCCGTTCACATTCAGCAGCTCCTCCAGAGACTCACACAGCTGCAGGGGGAACAACACACACATATACGTATATGATAAATCATGAGTTTTTCTACGAAAGTCACAACAACAAGTGGTCCCAGGACAGATCCTTGTGGAACTCCATATTTAAATGTAATATTATCTAAACTTAACACAAAAGTAAGGAAATGTGTCTTTGGTTTATTATTGCTTTGTTGTAACAATGCTTCTTGGAGATTTATCACGTTTTTCATGTTTGCAACCCACAGACTCAGCTCTGCTGCTCATCCCACAAATGCTTGTTCCTCACCAATGTGGCACCATTTGAAAGGTAAACAAACAGGCTTTCCAACGGTATAAGATGTATTGCCAAGAAGCATTGTTACAACAAAGAAATAATCTACCAAGCACACATTTCCTTTCTTTTCGTGTTAAGTTTATGTATTTAGTGTCTCTACTGCAGTGCTTCTCAAAGTGTGGTCCGCGGACCACTGGTGGTCCGTGAGCGCCCCCTAGTGGTCCGTGAGTATATTGGTAACATTTCACATTTGAAATAAATACATTTATTTCAGTTTTCCGCACTCTCGCGGGAATATCTCCGCAATGGAGCGAGGTTAAGTTTCACTTTCAATTGCATGATACAGCCCAGGGCAACACCTTCATCACACATGTTGCCACTTGTTTGTACCATTTTCAGGCGATTTGTAATCTGTTCTAGAAAAACTATGTGTTTTTTTATATTTGTGGAGTTAGGTGGTCCGTGAGTGTTTTTGTATTGGTTAAGTCCTTGGTATGATAAGGTTTGAGAAACACTGGTCTACTGGGACATGTCTCCATGCTTTAATGTTCAAAAAGCTCTTTATTTTTCTCATACTGCCTGTGCTGCAGCATCTCTTTTCACCCTCTGTCTGAATTAAGGTCATAGATACGTAGATTGATGAACTTAAACTTACAGAAAACTTGTTTCCATACGCAGAGGAATGTAGAGTTGTATATAAGACTATGCCGTGAACACAACAGCAAGTAAGCCTAGCTGTATGCATTGTGATTCCACCCTCTAACAATATCTTTTTTAAATGAGATCCACCACGAAGCTCTGGTTTCACTTTGGCTATTTTTAGTACTGTTAATGTAAGTTTATTAGATGTGCTTCCCATCTGAACAGTGGAGGAACTAAAGCACATTCACTGCTGGTTTAATGAAGGGCAGGTAACCGTGAACAACGATCTGATAAGAAGCTTCTCCCTGCTTTGGTTTGATTTGCTCACGGTCACAGAGTAGTGTTAGGAGTCAGTCTGTCTATAACCCGGCTTTATAAATGCAGGTGAAACGATCAAATTCAAATTCAAATGTTTTATTGTCATATGCACGTAAGCTACAGTGTAGAAATGACAATGACATTCTTCTGACCTGAGCTCCTCCAACAATGCAACATATATAATGACAGTCTATATACACGTAAATATAATATATGTAAAAGAGCAGATTATGAAATTAAATAATGTACATTAAGACACATTTAAATATGGTTTATTGCGGTGATAACTATTTATATAAATAAGTAGATTGCAAGATGACAAACAGATGGATGTTTATCGGGGCACTTTACAGAGCTCAGGTGTTTAGCAGTCTTGTGGCCTGAGGGATGAAACTGTCCCTGAGTCAGCTACACCGTGCAGTAATACAGCAGGTGAACCTTTGAACCCGCTGTGTTTAATGTGAACACTTCGTCTGGTCTGCAGAGTAAACCTTGTACTGGTTTCTGCCGCCATCCATCAGTCAGAGTCTCTCCTCTAATGACGTTCCTCCGCTGGCATTTTCCCCCAAGGCCAAAGTCATGTGAGAGCAAGTGAAGCGGCGCAATTAGCAACACACACTCCATTAATAACGCTTAACACGCACGGCAGAAGACTGAACGCAACATTAACCGTGGTGACTTTTACTCCGCCGCTGTTTCCCCGCTCGTGTTGACAGATGGAGGTCACATGTTGGATGAGAGGCGTCTAACGTGGGACACACTGAGCGGCGCAGGTAACAAATGAAGTGAGGCTGCACAATTAATCAAAATTGTATTGGAATCGCAAAATGGACTAGTGTTATAATCAAATAACAGGGAGTACGATGTTTGTGAGAGGCTAAATATGTGTTTGAATAAAGTCATGTGAAATAGACTTTAAAGGTCCCCTATCATCCTCTTCTTCATCAATATATCACAGGGCTGAAGTGGAATAGTCCATTTAGCTTAGGAACCTTCCTGACGGAGTGAAATGACCCGGAAGTCCCTCAGTGGCAGCCACGATAAGAGCCGTTCCAATTCTCTAGATGAAAGGAAAGGAGGTGTCAAACTTCCTTTATAACCTGCTTTAGCTTAGGAACCACTGGACCTCCCTAACCGAAAGGAGAGGAGAAAATGCTGCCCCACAATGCATTGCAGCCGCAGCATTTGCCGTCACTCAACAGTCGGCCGTTCACGGAAACAACCGATTATGACGGAGAAATGATATCATGAAAGTTACGGTGCTCATTAAGCTTTTTAAAACGTATGTGGTAAGTTGCCAAAGTGCTTTGTTCTGAACGTTCATCAGTATTATAATCAAAGAGAGAAATATGAACACAATTCCAGCTTTGGTCCTGAAGAATCTGTTTCTCTGTTGTCCACGTTCATAAAGCATAAAGCAACAGCGTCAGAGCACAGAGTCTCTAGATGAGTTCACAGGAGTCCCTCGTTCTTATTGAACATCCATGTTGTAGTCCGCTGTATAGAGAACTGTAGTCTCCATAGTTTCCCCACAGCAGCAGACGCTCATTCAGGACGTCCGCTGGCGCATCAGAAACACGTGGGATAGTGAAAGTGCAGTCGATTCTCTAAAGTACCGCAGTCTCTTCTCCTAAATCCTTTTGATTTCTCCTATCCACTATCCCTTAACCCCGTGACCTTTCACTCAGAGGTCAAGGAATAGGAGATAGGGTTAGAATTTAGGAGCTAATTTTTGGATTATCGGACCTGTGTCTCAGATATATCCAGAGCCTGTCTCTGATTGGCTGAAACACCAAACAGGTCATTGCAGCATTACCCATAATCCCCTCTGTTTCAGCCCTGTTTCCAAAGTGTCTGTTACTTTAGATGAAAATAAGGAGCCCCTCCCCACGCCCCTCTGAGAGACATTTGGTTACAAAGAACACAATGGTGCTCTAGGAGGAGATTCAGGTGATAAGGGGGGGGGGGGGGGGGGGGTTACCTTGGTTGCTGATTGGCTAATGGTTACACAAGACAACACATCGCTATGACATCATAGTGGCCAAAATCTGATCAGCTCATTTTCAGACAGGTTTTTATAGAAATGGATCAAAAAGAGAGAGAATCTTTGTTCCTGAAACTTTCAGAGTCTCTTTACGCAGAGGGGACACATGTTGATGTAGAAGAGACATGAAGAAGAGGGGACACATGTTGATGTAGAAGAGACATGAAGAAGAGGGGACACATGTTGATGTAGACGAGACATGAAGAAGAGGGGACACATGTTGATGTAGAAGAGACATGAAGAAGAGGGGGACACATGTTGATGTAGAAGAGACATGAAGAAGAGGGGACACATGTTGATGTAGAAGAGACATGAAGAAGAGGGGACACATGTTGATGTAGAAGAGACATGAAGAAGAGGGGACACATGTTGATGTAGAAGAGACATGAAGAAGAGGGGACACATGTTGATGTAGAGAGACATGGAGAAGAGGGGACAACATGTTGATGTAGAAGAGACATGAAGAAGAGGGGACACATGTTGATGTAGAAGAGACATGAAGAAGAGGGGACACATGTTGATGTAGAAGAGACATGAAGAAGAGGGGTCACATGTTGATGTAGAAGAGACATGAAGAAGAGGGGACACATGTTGATGTAGAGAGACATGGAGAAGAGGGGACACATGTTGATGTAGAAGAGACATGAAGAAGAGAGGACACATGTTGATGTAGAAGAGACATGGAGAAGAGGGGACACGTGTTGATGTAGAAGAGACATGGAGAAGAGGGGACACGTGTTGATGAAGAAGAGACATGAAGAAGAGGGGACACATGTTGATGTAGAAGAGACATGGAGAAGAGGGGACACATGTTGATGAAGAAGAGACATGAAGAAGAGGGGACACATGTTGATGTAGAAGAGACATGGAGAAGAGGGGACACATGTTGATGAAGAAGAGACATGAAGAAGAGGGGACACATGTTGATGAAGAAGAGACATGAAGAAGAGGGGACACATGTTGATGAAGAAGAGACATGGAGAAGAGAGGACACATGTTGATGTAGAAGAGACATGAAGAAGAGGGGACACATGTTGATGTAGAAGAGACATGAAGAAGAGGGGACACATGTTGATGTAGAAGAGACATGAAGAAGAGGGGACACATGTTGATGAAGAAGAGACATGAAGAAGAGGGGACACATGTTGATGAAGAAGAGACATGAAGAAGAGGGGACACATGTTGATGAAGAAGAGACATGGAGAAGAGAGGACACATGTTGATGTAGAAGAGACATCAAGAAGAGGGGACACATGTTGATGTAGAAGAGACATGAAGAAGAGGGGACACATGTTGATGTAGAAGAGACATGAAGAAGAGGGGACACATGTTGATGTAGAAGAGACATGGAGAAGAGGGGACACATGTTGATGTAGAAGAGACATGGAGAAGAGGGGACACATGTTGATGTAGAAGAGACATCAAGAAGAGGGGACACATGTTGATGTAGAAGAGACATGAAGAAGAGGGGACACATGTTGATGTAGAAGAGACATGAAGAAGAGGGGACACATGTTGATTGTAGAAGAGACATGAAGAAGAGGGGACACATGTTGATGTAGAAGAGACATGAAGAAGAGGGGACACATGTTGATGTAGAAGAGACATGAAGAAGAGGGGACACATGTTGATGTAGAGAGACATGGAGAAGAGGGGACACATGTTGATGTAGAAGAGACATGAAGAAGAGGGGACACATGTTGATGTAGAAGAGACATGAAGAAGAGGGGACACATGTTGATGTAGAAGAGACATGAAGAAGAGGGGTCACATGTTGATGTAGAAGAGACATGAAGAAGAGGGGACACATGTTGATGTAGAGAGACATGGAGAAGAGGGGACACATGTTGATGTAGAAGAGACATGAAGAAGAGAGGACACATGTTGATGTAGAAGAGACATGGAGAAGAGGGGACACGTGTTGATGTAGAAGAGACATGGAGAAGAGGGGACACATGTTGATGAAGAAGAGACATGAAGAAGAGGGGACACATGTTGATGTAGAAGAGACATGGAAGAAGAGGGGACACATGTTGATGAAGAAGAGACATGAAGAAGAGGGGACACATGTTGATGTAGAAGAGACATGGAGAAGAGGGGACACATGTTGATGAAGAAGAGACATGAAGAAGAGGGGACACATGTTGATGAAGAAGAGACATGAAGAAGAGGGGACACATGTTGATGAAGAAGAGACATGGAGAAGAGAGGACACATGTTGATGTAGAAGAGGATATGAAGAAGAGGGACACATGTTGATGTAGAAGAGACATGAAGAAGAGGGGACACATGTTGATGTAGAAGAGACATGAAGAAGAGGGGACACATGTTGATGTAGAAGAGACATGAAGAAGAGGGGACACATGTTGATGTAGAAGAGACATGAAGAAGAGGGGACACATGTGATGTAGAAGAGACATGAAGAAGAGGGGACACATGTTGATGTAGAGACATGAAGAAGAGGGGACACATGTTGATGTGGAAGAGACATGAAGAAGAGGGGACACGTGTTGATGTAGAAGAGACATGAAAAAGAGGGGACACATGTTGATGTAGAAGAGACATGAAGAAGAGGGGACACATGTTGATGTAGAAGAGACATGGAGAAGAGGGGACACATGTTGATGTAGAAGAGACATGAAGAAGAGGGACACGTGTTGATGTAGAAGAGACATGAAGAAGAGGGGACACGTGTTGATGTAGAAGAAGAGACATGAAGAAGAGGGGGACACGTGTTGATGTAGAAGAGAGACATGAAGAGAGGGGACACGTGTTGATGTAGAAGAGACATGAAGAAGAGGGGACACATGTTGATGTAGAAGAGACATGAAGAAGAGGGGACACATGTTGATGTAGAAGAGACATGAAGAAGAGGGGACACATGTTGATGTGGAAGAGACATGAAGAAGAGGGGACACGTGTTGATGTAGAAGAGACATGAAGAAGAGGGGACACGTGTTGATGTAGAAGAGACATGAAGAAGAGGGGACACGTGTTGATGTAGAAGAGACATGAAGAAGAGGGGACACGTGTTGATGTAGAAGAGACATGAAGAAGAGGGGACACATGTTGATGTAGAAGAGAACATGAAGAAGATGGGGACACATGTTGATGTAAGAAGACACATGAAGAAGAGGGACACATGTTGATGAAGAAGAGACATGAAGAAGAGGGACACCATGTTGATGTAAGAAGAGACATGAAGAAGAGGGGACACATGTTGATGTAGAAGAGACATGAAGAGAGGGGACACATGTTGATGAGAAGAGACATGAAGAAGAGGGGACACATGTTGATGTAGAAGAGACATGAAGAAGAGGGGACACATGTTGATGTAGAAGAGACATGAAGAAGAGGGGACACATGTTTGATGAAGAAGAGACATGAAGAAGAGGGGACACATGTTGATGTAGAAGAGACATGAAGAAGAGGGGACACATGTTGATGTAGAAGACACATGAAGAAGAGGGGACACATGTTGATGTAGAAGAGACATGAAGAAGAGGGGACACATGTTGATGGAGAAGAGACATGAAGAAGAGGGGACACATGTTGATGTAGAAGACACATGAAGAAGAGGGGACACGTGTTGATGTAGAAGAGACATGAGGAAGAGGGGACACATGTTGATGTAGAAGACACATGAAGAAGAGGGGACACATGTTGATGAAAGAAGAGACATGAAGAAGAGGGGGACACGTGTTGATGTAGAAGAGACATGAAGAAGAGGGACACATGTTGATGTAGAAGAGACATGAAGAAGAGGGGACACATGTTGATGTAGAAGAGACATGGAGAAGAGGGGACACATGTTGATGTTAGCAGGACACATGAAGAAGAGAGGGACACGTGTTGATGTAGAAGACACATGAAGAAGAGGGGACACGTGTTGATGAAGAAGAGACATGAAGAAGAGGGGGACACGTGTTGATGTAGAAGAGACATGAAGAAGAGGGGACACGTGTTGATGTAGAAGAGACATGAAGTAAGAGGGGACACATGTTGATGTAGAAGAGACATGAAGAAGAGGGGACACATGTTGATGAAGAAGAGACATGAAGAAGAGGGGACACGTGTTGATGTAGAAGAGACATGAAGAAGAGGGGACACATGTTGATGAAGAAGAGACATGAAGAAGAGGGGACACATGTTGATGTAGAAGAGACATGAAGAAGAGGGGACACATGTTGATGAAGAAGAGACATGAAGAAGAGGGGACACGTGTTGATGTAGAAGAGACATGAAGAAGAGGGGACACGTGTTGATGTAGAAGAGACATGAAGAAGAGGGGACACAGTGTTGATGTAGAAGAGACATGGAGAAGAGGGGACACATGTTGATGTAGAAGAGACATGAAGAAGAGGGGACACATGTTGATGTAGAAGAGACATGAAGAAGAGGGGACACATGTTGATGTAGAAGAGACATGGAGAAGAGGGGACACATGTTGATGTAGAAGAGACATGAAGAAGAGGGGACACATGTTGATGTAGAAGAGACATGAAGAAGAGGGGACACGTGTTGATGAAGGAGAGACATGAGGAAGAGGGGACACATGTTGATGAAGGAGAGACATGAGGAAGAGGGGACACATGTTGATGAAGGAGAGACATGAGGAAGAGGGGACACATGTTGATGAAGAAGAGACATGAGGAAGTGGATTTTGCATAATAGGAGACCTTTAAGATATTTGTTTGGTACAGAAATATAACACCCTGCGCCCTCAAACTAAAATACAGATTTGTTTCCCCGTGAAATGTTAAAGCCAGAAAACAATATTTCTGTTCATCAAAACTATTTAAAATGAAAAAAATTGGGATTTAGATATTTTATTAGATTTAGATTTTCTTTGACTTTTTATTTAGATTTTTGGGGATTTACATTTTCTTTTGAAATTACATTTAATTTGTATTAAAATACTTTTTTGGGATTTAAATTCAACATTTTCAATTTATAAATATTGTTTTCTTTCTATTTGTTTTCATTTGGATATTTTTTACTCCAGAACAATGAGCATCAAACGGAGCGACAGACGGCAGAGACTGCTTTGTTTTTACGGGTCATTATTATGGGATGGATGTCCGGAGGCAGAAACTGAGATGTATCCGTTTCTTAGAGGAAGGAAAGAAACCGTAACTCTGGATGTATTTGTTGTTCGAGGTCGCTATACGACTCAGCAACTTTAAGACATTCAAATGTTTTTCTTCTTATGTATACAAACTAGGGCTGTCATTCGATTAAAATAGTTAATCGCGATTAATCGCAAATTAATCGCACATTTTTGATCTGTTCTAAATGCACCTTAGAGGAATATTTTTCAAGTTTGTAATACTCTTATCAACATATGAGTGGACAAATATGCTTTATGCTAATGTTTATTATCATTTGAACAATGACAAATATCCTCATGAATATTAAACACAACAACCTGTGTGTGTGTGTGTGTGTGTGTGTGTGTGTGTGTGTGTGTGTGTGTGTGTGTGTGTGTGTGTGTGTGTGTTGGATCGTTGGAGCTATGTGCAACTCAAGGCATATGCTCGAACGGGAGCTGTAATCATGTTGCACTATCCGTGCTGAGTGTGCTGACTTCTCGTACAATGTCCCACTGTCTGGCTTCCTGCATAAAGTCAAGTGCTCGGCGCAGTTGTGGCGAAATGTCGCTCCTCTGTTTTCATTTAAACAGCTCCATATCCGTTAGCGCAGCTAGCTAGCACCAGATGCTAACAACAACAATGCACGTAAGGTCTCTCTCTCGCTCGCTTGGGCCACATATACACACACACCCTCCCGGTCCTCCCAACAACCAGTCGGTGCCTGCCGGTGAGCGTGGAAGTGTGGTCTGCCACAAGCGGGCGGCAGGAGCGGGGCTGACAGCATCAGCTTGTAGATGGTATTTTAAACTCGATGCGCTCTGAAACTACGGGGTGGCCGAGGAGAAAAAAATACACATGCGTTAATCGCGTTAAAATAATTAGTGGAGTTAATTTTTTTTTGACAGCCCTAATATATTCATATTTCATTCTTTGACGGCACAAAACTAGATAAGATATTCACATGGTGATGACTGTGCGTATTCTAATGTAATATGTGCACTGGTAGTCCTGACTAAGGTAAGAGTGTCCTCACCTTGTTGTACTCCACATGCAGTTTCTCCTGCTCGCTCTCCAGCTTGTCTTTCAGGCTCTTCTGCTCCGAGATGTTGTCCTGGATCTGGATCATGCGCATGTTCCGCTCTGAATATCAATGGGACAAAAATCAATAGCACGATCACAATCAGCGTACAGGAATGCGCTCATGAGAGAGTGTACTGATGGCAGATAGGCTAACGGAGGAGGATCTCAAGGGCAGCGCCACGGCGTCATCACAGCCACTTATCGGGGGAGAAAACGACGTTATACGACATACACACAATGACTAAAACACTCAGTAAAGAGTTAAAGACATGCAGGACAGAGATAACACTAAAAACTGTTGGTTACTTTTACAATACCAGACCATATGCGTTCACTTTGGCAGGAAAACGGTTATTTTTATAAAACGTGAATCAGATAAATAGTACCTCACTGTTTTTTCGAACATGATCTCACTCCCAAAGTGTTTCTCGTATGAAGGGGGAATACAAAGTTGCAGGAATAAGTCAGTATTTCATCACTTCCTGTCCCCTAGTTTGGAGGTCAATGGTTTTCTGGATGTGTTTTTGGTTGTTATCCTGAAATAACACATTTTAACGTTTTGTTCTATCACATAAAATACGTCAGTAAATAACCCACTGGTGGATTTAAAAACAGCGGTTGATAACAAGTGTCTAAAATAGTCGACTAAATGTCATCACACCCAACATTAGCCACCTTTAGCTTAGCGGTGGTGACGTGAAGTCATGTGACCGTGCTGTAGTTCCTTTATAGCCCAACATTAGCCTCCTTTAGCTTAGCGGTGGTGACGTGAAGTCATGTGACCGTGCCGTAGTTCCTTTATAGCCCAACATTAGCCTCCTTTAGCTTAGCGGTGGTGACGTGAAGTCATGTGACCGTGCTGTAGTTCCTTTATAGCCCAACATTAGCCTCCTTTAGCTTAGCGGTGGTGACGTGAAGTCATGTGACCGTGCCGCAGTTCCTTTATAGCCCAACATTAGCCTCCTTTAGCTTAGCGGTGGAGACGTGAAGTCATGTGACCGTGCTGTAGTTCCTTTATAGCCCAACATTAGCCTCCTTTAGCTTAGCGGTGGTGGCGTGAAGTCATGTGACCATGCTGTAGTTCCTTTATAGCCCAACATTAGCCACCTTTAGCTTAGCGGTGGAGACGTGAAGTCATGTGACCGTGCTGTAGTTCCTTTATAGCCCAACATTAGCCTCCTTTAGCTTAGCGGTGGAGACGTGAAGTCATGTGACCGTGCTGTAGTTCCTTTATAGCCCAACATTAGCCTCCTTTAGCTTAGCGGTGGTGACGTGAAGTCATGTGACCGTGCTGTAGTTCCTTTATAGCCCAACATTAGCCTCCTTTAGCTTAGCGGTGGAGACGTGAAGTCATGTGACCGTCCTTTATAGCCCTAATCCAGTGGTTCTCAAAGTGGGGGGCGCGAGAGACCAGGAGGATAAATGGTTATTAAAAAAATAAAAAAAATAAAAAATAATAAAAATCATATTTAGAAACATTATTGATTCGAAAATAATATGATGCAGTACTATTACGTCTGGGTCTCTGTGTTTCATTAAAGCTCGACTCTGTGTGTTTGTGTGGAACGAGCCATTTTGTGTGCGTGCGCGAGAGAGAGAGCGCACCGATACCGGAGATCGTTGTTGTTAGCTTCTGGTGCTAGCGAGCTACGCTAACGGATATAAGGAGTTTTTTCAACAACAAAGTGGAGGAGAGTCCTCTCCTGTCAGACTGAGAGACTCAGTGAGCTAAAGGACTCTCAGTGTTATCTCAGAGGGTCTCAAATGTTTTGGTCACCATTAATGTAAACAATTATTTCCGAGGCACACGTTTATATGATCATTATAGTTATAAAAAAATAAGAGAATAAATTTAAAACAAGTATGAAATACAATATGACAGTAAAAAATGAATAAAGTTTAAAAGGGGAGTGATTTGTAAAATATCCATAAAGAAAAAGTAAATCTGTTTACAGTTCTGTTTCATATGGGTGTTATGATTATCATGTTGCTCTCAAAGTGCACCAGATTGATGCTTTTAACTTCAATATTTAAAAGCCCCCGGACCCTCCTATGTGAGGTCCACACACCACCCATAAAAATAGCACTTTACCCCTGCTTACATCTATGTGCCGTGAGCTGATTATCGAGCCTTCGTTGTAACAGTCGCGGGTACACTGTGTGCGTGGGGAGTGTTGCAGTAGAACATTCCTCTGTAGCGCCCGGTACATTAATGGGAAACCCTAAATGTTTGAGCACCCTCTATCAAACGTCAAGCTACCCCACGGCACCCCCAAAATAAATCTCTGGCGCCGCCACTGAGCCTGACTATTTGTGTTGGGGGGGGGGGGGGGGGGCCGACTTTTTTTTTTCTCCAAAGGGGGGGCCTGACAGAAAAAGTTTGAGAACCACTATGTCAGTATCATAGGCGTTTGTTTGACACAGAGAGTATTTTCTGCTATAATAAAAAATCAAAGAGGAATCCCATGCTGCCTTCAGGGTCCAACACAGAAAACGACCCCCCTGTATCCCCCTGATGTTTCCTCACCCATGTAGTAGTTCACAAAGTCCGCAGTGAGCGCAGGTTGCTTGTGTTTCCTGCGGCCGTCCATGCTAGCATTAGCATCCGACGTGTCCACGGGGAAGATGTCGGTGCTGATGCCCATAAGCTCCGCCTTCCTCATCAGTTTCCTGATGGCCGAGGCACTGGAGGTCAAAGGTCGCGGCAGCTTCTCTCGAGGAACCCAGGCCTGAGGACGGGTGTTTCTGGAGAGTTCTGCTTTGGCCCGATACTGCTGGAGACGAGTGGTGATCCGGGCCTGGAAGACAGTTTTATAATATAATAAAATACAGTGCTTAGTATACTCGATTCTGATTGGTCAATTTTGGGGG
>NW_022991067.1:0-47115 GCF_902827175.1 Gymnodraco acuticeps | reverse complement strand
CAAGAGACACCAACGACCACAAAGAGACACAACAACCACCACATAGAGACACAGAACGACCACATAGAGACACACAACGACCACATAGAGACACACAACGACCACATAGAGACACACAACAACACCAAAGAGACACACAACGACCACAAAGAGACACACAACGACCACATAGAGACACACAACGACCACATAGAGACACACAACGACCAATAGAGACACACAACGACCACATAGAGACACACAACGACCACAAAGAGACACACAACGACCACATAGAGACACACAACGACCACATAGAGACACACAACGACCACATAGAGACACACACGACCACAAAGAGACACACAACGACCACATAGAGACACACACGACCACATAGAGACACACAACGACCACATAGAGACACACAACGACCACATAGAGACACACAACGACCACATAGAGACCCACAACGACCACATAGAGACACACAACGACCACATAGAGACACACAACGACCACATAGAGACACACAACGACCACAAAGAGACACACAACGACCACATAGAGACACACAACGACCACATAGAGACACAGAACGACCACAAAGAGACACAGAACGACCACAAGAGACACACAACGACCACATAGAGACACACAACGACCACATAGAGACACACAACGACCACAGAGAGACACACAACGACCACACAGAGACACAGAACGACCACACAGAGACACACAACGACCACAAAGAGACACACAACGACCACACAGAGACACAGAACGACCACACAGAGACACACAACGACCACACAGAGACACACAACGACCACAAAGAGACCCACAACAACCACAAAGAGACACACAACGACCACATAGAGACACACAACGACCACAAAGAGACACACAACGACCACATAGAGACACACAACGACCACAAAGAGACACACAACGACCACATAGACACACAACGACCACAAAGCGACACAGAACGACCACAAAGAGACACACAACGACCACACAGAGACACACAACGACCACACAGAGACACAGAACGACCACATAGAGACACAGAACGACCACAAAGAGACACACAACGACCACATAGAGACACACAACGACCACAAAGAGACACAGAACGACCACAAAGAGACACACAACGACCACACAGAGACACACAACGACCACAAAGAGACACAGAACGACCACAAAGAGACACACAATGACCACATAGAGACACACAACGACCACAAAGAGACACAGAACGACCACAAAGAGACACACAACGACCACACAGAGACACACAACTACCGCACAGAGACACAGAACGACCACATAGAGACACACAACGACCACAAAGAGACACACAACGACCACAAAGAGACACAACAACGACACACAGAGACACAACAACCAGAGAGACACACAACGACCACAATAGAGACACAACGACCACACAGAGACACAGAACGACCACACAGAGACACACAACGACCACAAAGAGACACACAACGACCACACAGAGACACACAATGACCACAAAGAGACACACAACGACCACACAGAGACACACAACACAAACAAACGACCACACAAAGAGACCACAACGACCACACAGAGACACACAACGACCACACAGAGACACACAACGACCACAAAGAGACACACAACGACCACAAAGAGACACACAACAACCACACAGAGACACACAACAACCACAAAGAGACACAATGACCACACAGAGACACAAAGAGACACACAACGACCACACAGAGACACACAACGACCACAAAGAGACACACGACGACCACAAAGAGACACACAACGACCACACAGACACACACATCGACAACAAAGAGACACACAACGACCACACAGAGACACACAATGACCACAAAGAGACACACGACGACCACAAAGAGACACACAACGACCACACAGACACACACATCGACAACAAAGAGACACACAACGACCACAAAGAGACACACAATGACCACACAGAGACACCCAACGACCACAGCAGAGACACACAACGACCACAAAGAGACACACAGAGACCACACAGAGACATACAACGACCACACAGAGACACACAACGACCACAAGAGACACACAACGACCACAAAGAGACACACAACGACCACAAAGAGACACACAACGACCACACAGACACACAATGATCACAAAGAGAAACACAACGACAACAAAGAGACACACAACGACCACACAGAGACACACAAAGAGACACACAACGACCAAACAGCAACACACAACGACCGCAAAGAGACACACAACGACCACACAGACACACACAACAACCACAGAGACACACAACGACCTCAAAGAGACACACAACGACCACACAGACACACAAAGCAACAGTGTGTGTGTGGTGGTGTGTGTGTGTGTGTGTGTGTGTCTGGCTCTTGGAGAGGTGGAGGGTCTTTTGCATGTATGTGTCCAGGGGCCCATTGTCTTATAATCCCCCCAAAAATTCTAATAATGATCTGAGCACTTTAATATTAACTGCTGCAGATACAGAGGGAATTATCGTTCATCCTTTAGCACACAGGCTAGCGGTTTGTATTACTTTCTATTCATTATGCTAAGCTAAGCTAACAAGCTGATAGCTGAACTAAAACTCATTATAAATAATTATATTCAATATGCCTAAAAGACAATTACTAAGACACTAAGACAAAGAGAGAATGAAAGAGGGTGTGTGTGTGTGTGTGTGTGTTCAGGATACAAATGTGAGTTTTCCCTCTGAGTGCCTGCAGTGACAATTAAATGCACGTGAGATGGCAGTGTTTAATACAGCATGCTGGAAAACACACACACACACACACACACACACACACACACACACACACACACACACACACACCACACACACACACACACACACAATGACCACGAACCGTTTAATTAAGCCTGTTCTCACCTGAGGGGAGAAGGAGGAGGAATATAATTCATTTTTTATTCATCCAGCGGGTCCAATTTTATTATTCTGTGTTCATTATAATACACACACACACACACACACACACACACACACACACACACACAACACAGACACACACAGACAGACAGACAGACAAGCTATTTACTGTGACAGCCATATAGATCCAGATATTGGTATTTTTATGATTACGGATGTTTTTTAACATTCGTTGAAGAGGCCCTATTCGGCTTCTTCAGGTCTCTTTCCTGTAGTGTGTTCTTTAATTGTTCTGTGAATGGAAAAGGTCATAGTGTTACATAGTGACATCACTAAATAACACACGCTACTATTGGCTAGCGCCCCGACACATTGTACGTGATAAGCTTAGTGGGCGGGACATCTCTAAGTGGTTGACCAATCACAGCAAAGATAGTGGTATTTCTGTTTCCATGAGAACTATGTTACAGCTGACACACTCTCTCTCTCACTCAACACACACACACACACACACACCCACACCACACACACACACACACACACACACACACACACACACACCACCACACACACACACACACACACACAACACACACACACACACACCACACACAAACACGATTGCATTAGCCTGCAGCAGTAAACACTCTGTGTGTGTCGGTGTTTGATGTGAGTTATGTTGTGATCCCTCGATGCAGTGTGATGCTGACATCAGACTACCCTCTGAGATTGCTGCCTCGAGGCGTTGTTTTTTGTGTGGTGTGGTGTGATTGTGTGTCTGTGTGTGTGTTATCATGCAGTAAATAAACGGTACATCTACACGTGTGCATGGGGGTTGCTCTGCCAGCTTGCAGGAAACGGAAGGTGCATAACTACCGGCCTGCCCATGACCTGATATTTAAAAGGGTTTTTCTTATACGTCAGGTGCAATTTACAGGTGTTCAGGTATGGAGGTAATGAAACGCTTCAATCTCTCACCTTTATTTGAAACCTGCATCAGTCACCAGTGCTCTTAAGTCTGCAGCCTTCATTTCCTCCATGTGTAAATCACACTGAGGCGTCAATATCGAGATGGAGCTCCTGCAGAGAGAGACACAGTAAATTATATTGATAATTCAATATTGTGTTAAAGCTGAATGGACGAGAGAGCATGAGGGTAGAATGAGAGTGAGAGAGAGAGTGACCCTGTCAGTGTGTCCTGTAGTAAAACGTCTGCAGGTCGATGTTTTATTGGCAGCACAGAGCAGTAAAATCTGACTTTCCTGGATTTACAGAGTGTGTGTGTGTTTTAGTGAAATGAGCTCAGCGTCTTGAAATTCAAATGAGGAAAAAACATTTTAGCTGCAGGGGAAAATTAACTGCAGGAGAGACAGGAAGAGGAAAGGAGACAGAAAACACTGACGGGTGAATTCACAAAGAAGGGTTCGCTAATGCTGATAGAATCACAAACTCTGCAAATCGCCTCAGATCTGATTTATAAAGATAATGCAATCATGATATTACAAGAAAAAGACGCCCGTAAGGTTTTGCATCTGAATGAAATGTACCCCTCCTTATTATAATGATTATAATTATAATGATTATAATTATTGATTATAGTATAAAACTCTAAGGACACAGTCAGCAGAACATTGTCAGAGAGTTTCAGGTTCTGATGAGGTGCAGAAGAATTCCTTCAAACCTCCAAGGCGACAAAAAATGAATGCAATAAACCACAAAGACACAAATGCAGACATGTTTGCTTCCAACAAGCCGAACCATTCTAAGTGCTTGTGCATTATTATGGGCTAAAGTGCATCAATGTATTTGTATTTATGTTGAAATGAATGATACAAGCTAAACATGTGGGTTTTCAGTTGGCGATGGACGATGTGTTTGATGTTCTGATCAAAGTGTATTTTCTTATAGTATCTATTGCACATCTGTCTGTCCCGGGAGAGCGACCCCTCCTCTGGTGCTCTCCTGCTGGATACACTACAGTCAGATTTCAGAAAGTGCTGTGTGGGAGAATCACAAAGTGGTGTCTCAGTGAGGAGGATAGAGATGGATCAGCTGCAACGTTTCTTCATCCTCTCTGAGGTCGGTGAATCGTTCAGAATCAGCAGCTCGTTCGTCTCCATCCAGCTTCAGTGACGTCTCATCAGACCTGAAAAACACACAGGTCCATCTTTTAGGTCCATCTTTATCCACCCAACAGTACAACAACCATGTCTTAAAACAACAACATCTGAAACAGAACAGGTGGAAAACGTGTTTCTTTCTCTCATTCAGAAAGCTCCAGAGCTAAATTTAAACACACACAGAAATGTAAAAGGTTAAATGTTGGAGATGAATCCAGCTCTGATAACATCTGTGGGTTTCCTCCCACACTGAACAAATGACTTCAATACCAAGGGTTTCATCAGAGCTGCAGGAACAAAAGGTCACGGTGAATATTTCATGATCACAACAGAACCTGTAATCACTGTAGAACTGCGGGAGGAATATATATTTTTTTAGAATAGAAGAAGAACAGGAAGAAGAAGAAGACATGTTTTAATGAGACTTCATGTTATTATCTTGTGTTCATTGTCCTCCATTAAACAGATGAAACCTGCAGACTGAGAGGATTAAACTGTTTTTTAATCTGCTGTTTTCATACATTAAGTGATTAATTAAAGCTGAATCTTATTGTAAGACATGTCACGTTCACGGGGTCTGGATATTCCATGTTCACTTAATTGAAAATAAGCTCAAAACAGTGGAGGATAAATGCAAACTGATATAATTGTGAGTTGATCAAAATAAAGCAGACATTTCTTGGGGATTTCAGAATTTCACGGGACTTTCTGTCAGGTAAATACAGCACTATACAAATAATAATATAAATAATATGTGTTATTTTTCATATTTAAGCGAGGTACCACTATATTAAGCCACAATTGTATTGGCTTGGTTGAGCAGCCTGTTTTTATTTGTCATCGCGAATGATCGTTGCTTGCTAGCTAGCTAGCTAACTGTGGCTATCGCAACCCGGTATCACGGCAAGACGTGAACATGTGACGATTTACCATGCTGGGAGACGTGAAGATGTCACGATTTCGTCCCTTCAAACGTGACAGTTACACGGTATTGTTAAGCCATGTTAACCATTGGAGAAATACCCGGAAATGCCAAGCAAATGCTACCCCGACGGTCGGTTGTTATTGTCAATATTAATATAATAATGATTTATTTTGTAATAGTCACACTCGATTACGTGGATGTTCTTGTTGCCCCAGCTGGTCGACACCTCTTTGAGCAGAATCAAAGGCTACATTAATGTATTAAATCGATGTTAATCCATGCGTGTGGATGTGGAATTAACGGAAGTGACGTTGGTGCGATTGCGTTGCCAGGCAACAGCTTCGGTTCATGTTAATTTACAAACTCTTCAACTACAACCGTAGTTATATTTAAAAAAACATGTTAGAAGGCCTCACGAAATACTTTAATGTAAATTAAAATGTAAATGTGAAGGAATGTGTGTATAACAAAATACATCCGTCATAAACAAAACCGGAAACAGACGTAGGCAAGATCCTCAGCTCGATGATTGTAAGGTTTAGCCGCAATGCACGCTGGGAAATGGTGTTTATGCGATGTGAAATCCGAAAACATTTAAAAAAAATAAAATAATACTTTATTCCGAGTGTGCTTGCTTTTCTCTTTGGAAGTCATCACATAACGGCTTTGTAATACACGGTTCGGCTGCATTACATATTACATATCTGCCGTAGTTCTCTATAGAGCCCTGCTGAGAAGACTTCTAGACAAACAGGAAGAACTGCCGCCAAAACTGAAAACGTGACGTGGATCATAAATATATAAGCAATTAAACAACATCTTACATTTCTTTTCACACAATACGTCTCCTTGCAGTATCAACACAAATTCGGCTGACTTTTATATTTGATCCAATTGGTAGATAGGCTGTATTTACACCATAAAGGTGCACAGCTGATATAAAGGGACACCTAGTGGTTAAAGCATGTTATTGAATTTCATTATTTTATTATTAGATATGAATAGGATCCCTATAAAGTATATTCATTACTCGTTATTCTCTACTAATAGTTAATTAAAGACTGTATATAATGACTATTTTGCACATCCCTTTCAAGATTTACTAAGCTAAGGTTTATTGACATAATATTATACACAACTACAGTGTAGTTATGCAATGAATGAAAAACTTGGGTCGCAGGTTCCTCAACAGTGCATTACAAGACATCTATCAATATGTGTGTATATCTCCACCATTAAACTGTCATATTCTGCACATTTCTTATACTATCTACATACATCTATAAGAGTATAATATGTATAATATCAGTTAAAATAAGTGCTGCTCACATGTTCACGTCTTGCCGTGATACCGGGTTGGGCTATCATAACCTCCTTTGAGGACACAGCAGCTGAAATATAATTGTACACATTGAATTTCACACACTATGCAAGTGTTCAACATCGCAGTGTGTAAAGGGAAGAACCCGAATTGAGACCATGCACTGACTCCGTCCACCACACCTGCAACTCATTAATATTCATGAAGCAGAGAGGAAGGGATAATAAATGACTTCTGTGTTTGTGAGAATAAATGAATAGAAGCCCATTAAACAGATCGCGTCACACACACACACACACACACACACACACACACACACACACACACACACACACACACACACACACACACACACACACACACACACACACACACACACACACACACACACACACACACACACACACACACACACACACACACACACACACACACACACATTTGACATCATGGTCTCAGGAGAGTCCTTGTTTCTCAGTTTATAGTATGAGGAGTACCCATATGTGTGTGTGTGTGTGTGTGTGTGTGTGTGTGTGTGTGTGTGTGTGTGTGTGTGTGTGTGTGTGTGTGTGTGTGTATGTTTACTGCTTGGTCCACACACACACGTCAGATAAAGATGTATCATTCCCAACCTTTGAAAAAAGAACATGGACCAAAATAAAATCTCCACTTTCTCGCTTTTTTCGCAGCTTTGAAAATCATCTTGTGGTCTGTTCTCCTCGGGGGGGATGGAGGTGGCTCAGTGGTGATCACATGACCTCAGTGTGAAAACTCAGTCATGGAGACATCAGGTATCTTCTCCTCCCGGGATACAATAACCTGTAACCACAACAAACCTTAAATCCTCCATTGCGAAATCATGTTTTGTTGACGGATAATATGATTGTTCTTTTGGTTACTTCGGATCTGCGACAATAAAGGAAAAGCCATAATGTGAGTGTAGAGATAAATGATCAATTAATTGTATTTACTTGGACCGATATTGTATTGTAATATAGTACATGCACTCTACTATCCGTGGGGATTCAGATGACTGTAATACATTTAGTAATACATCTAATAAAACATCTGTTAACACATCTTAGAGTAGATCTATAACTGTGTTCTGTAGCAGCACGCTAGTCATTATCACGCTGTCTCTCTCACACACACACACACACACACACACACACACACACACACACACACACACACACACACACACACACACACACACGCACACACACACACACACACACACACACACACACACACACGCACACACACGCACACACACACACACACACACACACACACACGCTCTCCCAGCATGCTTTCCTTTGACCTCCTCAGTGTTCATTCTGACTGAACTAATTATTTAATTAGAGAATTATTGACGGACTCACCCATTAAACACTGTTGTTTCCAGGTCTCCTCTTCATCACTCCTCCTCTTCCTCACTGTTGACATGTCTGATCCTGACTGACTGTCTTCATCTCCTCCTCTCTCTGACCCTCGTCGTGACCTCTGACCTCCTGCTTCTCCTCCTGCTGCTCCTCTGAGACTCCCTGAGGCCTGATGAGAAGAAGAAGAAGAGAGTCTGAAGAAAGTATTTACACTTCCATCGCAGCTGAGTCTGAATCCTCCTCTAAACTCCTGCTGGATGTCTCTGTTTGTAGCCAGGTCTGTGGATGCTAATGGATGCTAATAGATGCTAACTTCTGTCTATCTGTCTAGACTGGATTCAAATGAATTCTGGTTTATGGTGCACGACACGTTGCCCTCAGGATGAATTGTAAAATGTTGGTGATCCTTTGACATTTTTAACCCAGTACCATATTTAAGTACAAAAAAGAATACCACCAACACCGAGGCAATAGGCCAAACAACAACTAAGGGACTGCAGATGAAAACTATAATTTAAGCTAGTTCGGATACATTGGTGTTTGGTTGAATGTTGATAAATGTACATTGTCCATTTAAAAAAGAAGAACCATTGTTAAAAATACTGCTTTTCGTTTATGGTTGAATATCTGCTGAATGTATGACATCCCCATCAGCATTAGCTGTAATTTGTATTGTCTGTTCTTTGATTCATTATCATTGTAGTATTCATTAAATGTTTGTTAAACTCCATCTTTTGTGCCTAAAGACTCTCTTGAAGTTAATCCTCTAATTAAACTGTGATTTCTCTTTTTGGAATAAACAACAACAGTTTTAGAAAAAGGCAAAAATATGGTAGAAAATGATCCAATGTTTTAGCAACCCAGTCTTTCACACATTTCGTGTTATATTCATGATATCAATTCAATCTATTGATTCGTGTTCACCAACACGATTTTCGAATTGTTTTCGTGTCACACAGAACGATTTTAAAAGCAATGTATTTCTAATGGTAGTAAGTTTGCCTGCTATATCTTACCCTAAGCCTAACCCTTTTATTTTAAATTGTATGTATGAGTTTTTTTGCCGTCTGCGAGGAAAATAAATGGGGCTCAGAGCCTCAGAATACTGAAATCTGTATTTTTTAAAATATTTTTTTCCTTCTAATTTGTTATTATTTACATTGCTTTTAAAATCGTTCTGTGTGACACGAAAACATCGCGAAATCGTGTTGGTGAATCAATAGATTAATTTCGTGACTATAACACAAAATGCTGTGAGAATGTGTTGGTTTTAGAGGATGCAACGATAGATAAAGAAAAAGGCAATATTTTAGGGAATGCAAGTTTAGTTTGTCCAATACTGTCATAGGGTTATGAACAAATACCTGCAGCACTAATGACATTATGACAACCTTTGTTAGTTTAATGCTAACTTGCTCATGTTAGCATGCTAACTTGCTCATGTTAGCATGCTAACTTGCTCATGTTAGCATGCTAACACGCTAAACTTAGTAGGTTAACATGGTAAACATTTTAGCATGTTAGCATTTAGCCCAAAGCACCTCCAGACAGTCATTATGATCACTGGAGTCCTGATGGTAGCATGTGGCTAACAGTTGCTCATTAAGCATTAACAAAACTACACATTTAACTATATGTGTGTGTGTGCGTGTGTGTGTGTGTGTGTGTGTGCGTGCGTGCGTGTGAGTCTCTAATCTGCCCTCCAGCTGGTAATAACCTCAGCTAATGAAGGGACAGTTAACACACACATGCACGCACGCACACACACGCACACACACACAGTCAGCAGGTTAATTGTGTCATTAATCAGACAGAGGTTAAAGAGGGGACACGAGAAAACGCACAACCTCTAACTGAGTGTGTGAGCTGGAATTAAGTTCATGCTGAATTTATATGAATCATACAAAGTCTAATGTTTACAATTATTTGTATTATCATTGGTGTATTATATATTATATTTTGTTTACAAAATGGTCAAGCGTCCAACACACACCATCAAAACATTTAATTTATTCATAAAAACATGAAAAATTAACTAAACTCCTGGAAATGCAACAGAGAAAATAAAAAGATTACATTGCATAATAAAACAGTTAAAAGCATCCAAACAACAATATACCAGATTAAATGAATTTATAATACAACTCTCTGTATATACATTTAATTCAGTGTAAATGATGTGTAATATATAATTAAAAAAACGGCCAAAAACGTCATAATATATATATTTTTCCTGTTGTATAAGGTTCACATAATCATACCTATTGCCTATCCCTTATTCCCATAACCACTATATACTGTCATATTTGACTTTATTCTATTCTAATGAACACATACTTATATTTTAAAATGACGAATAAATAAACGTTGGCAGATGAGTCTCCTGATGGATTTTATGTTGTGCCTTCCTGTGCAGGCGCTGACAGTTTAACATGTCCATCCATAATGACTTTGAGAGAGTAATACATTGTTTTATATCCACTAAACTGGATTACTGCAATGCTCTGTACATTGGAGTAAGCAAGGCTTCCCTGTCTCGCCTATAGCTGGTCCAGAATGCTGCTGCACGCCTCCTTACAAGGATAGGCAGGCGTGAACATATTACGCCGGGTCATTCCAGAATTGGAGGACATTTCATGTCCCCCATATAAAAAATCTAATAATCCATGCCCAAAATGCTAAAACATGCACTTGTTGTGTTAAACATACTTGTATTGAGACAAAATGTAAATAAAGTTGTAGAAAAAGTGGTTTCAAAATATTATTTAAATGATCAAATAGCTCTCGAACATCCCCTAAAATGGCATTTTTCTCTTGTCCCCGCTTCTTGGTGACCAACTTGCATGTCAAATATAACATTTAAAATAGGGATTTTATTTACTTTTTTTGGTAAGGCAAGGCAAGGCAAGTTTATTTATATAGCACCTTTCAACACAAGGCAATTCAAGGTGCTTTACAAAAATCAAAGACATTCAGACAAAGGCATTTAAAAACAGTAAAAGATAATAAAAGAAACATTAAAAGAAAAAATACATGAATAAAAAGTACATGAATAAAAAGTTACAGTGCAGTTTAAGATATGAATAGTTCACACAGAAGTTCCACTTTACTGATGAACACAACGGCTCAGTTTGGTATTATTCTATTGATATATGTCTCTTGTAATGGTAAAATCAATTTGTTAAATCATAAACATATTTGAGATAACAGTAATTTTGCACAGAAGGTGTGTCCCTCAACATGTGTTCAACCCTGTTACCCAAACCTTTTTAGATTGGCACAGGAAGTGAACAAACTGTAAATCAGATGACACAGTGGAAGTGACATCAGCAAGCCATGTGCTAGTCCCATGGGTAGACCACAACTAAGTCCTCTTTTTTATTTTTCATATTTTTACAATCTTTTCAGTCTTAAAAGAGTGTGGCACTCTGACCCACTCAACCCTGTTACTGATATTATCAGAATAAATCATATTCATTTAAAAGTTATCTTTCTTGCATTAGATATCCAAGTGTGTCCTTGCCTTGAAAGTAGCATTACATGCTACATCTAGCAATACTTCCTGAGGTTAAAGCTCAAATTAGCATTGATTTTCAACCCTGTTACTATAATTAGAGTAACAGGGGTAATTCTTCATTGGAAAATATTAATTTGATGCCTAGCTGGGCAAATCACTTTTTTTGATGGTTTATTATCTGTTTTTCCTAAATACAAAAAAAAATTAAATAAAAGGTTAATTTTTCAAAAATGTTGGTGTCTAAATTGCCCTCCAATTCTGGAATGACCGAGCCTCGTTACATTGGCTACCAGTCAGTTTTAGAATACCATTACCATGTTATTGTTTGCACACAAAGCCCTAAACGGTTGAGCCCCCACCGTACCTGGCAGATCTTTTAAAACCATACACACCCACACGGTCACTGAGGTCGGCTGACAGATTCCTTCTGGTCGTCCCTAAATCGAGGTTAAAGCAGCGAGGAGACTGTGGGTGTTTCTCAATCGCGAGGATACTGGCTTGGTAGTCGCGTACTTCCAAGTCACTTCCTTCAGAAACGAAGCAAGTATGCTTCCAAGCCACGGCTTTGGAAAATGAATAAGAATGGAACAGGCTAACAAGTGTGCCACTCTCTCTAACGGTTTCAACATAAACTGTACCGAAAATAAATACCTCACGATGTCTATCTAATTATGAACTTGCTTTACTTTCACGGAACACATTTTTGGTGATAACAAACAAATGTAACAAAGTAACATATTTACCAACACATGTTCTACGGCCTGTCCACACAGCGTTGAAGCTTGAAACTCGACCAACAACCAATCACATGAATCTCCCGCCCCTGACACACACGCAGCGGTTTGATTGGCTAGAGCTTGTACTGGCATATGATTCGATTGGCTGACGCTTCTGCCGAGGCGTCAAAAGTTGAACATTTCTCAACTTTTGCAGCGAGCCACGCTCCGCGTCGCTTCTCACAATGCAGTTTGGCGAAAAGTGACGTCACCCCATTCAAAGTGAATGGTGAAGCGTCAACGCACGCCGCTGTGTGGACGGGCCGTAACATTTAAATGTGTGCTGCGTCGGTTCAGCCATTCTCCGCAAGGGTTTTTGAAATTGGTCCGTGCGCAAAGCATTGTGGGGATTTTAAGGACGCGAAGTCCCAAACCAAACCAAATTTCCCCCAAACCAAGGACGCGGCCTCGGTGGAATTCCAAGTATGCTGGAGATTGGAACAGTCCTTCGGCGGCACTCGATGACGTAGCATCCTTGAAATATTGGCTTAGAAGCCAGTATCCTCGAGATTGAGAAACGGCCAGAGCCTTTGCTGTTGCAGCTCCAAAATTATGGAACGAATTGCCCCTCCAGGTTAGACTTGCTCCAACTCTGCCTGTTTTTAAATCTCGTTTTAAAACTCACTTCTTCTCCCTTGCATTTACAGAACAGGTGACACTTGTGCTGTTAAATTAGGGTTTTTATCTTACTAGTGTCTTGTATTGTCCCACTCTTGACCTAACAATCAACATCGGCACCTCAGTTGTTTCCCCGACTCAGACTGCAAGGAATCTGGGTGTGACCCTAGATAACAACCTGTCCTTCACTGCAAACATCGCTGCTACAACCCGCTGCTGCAGATACACGCTTTACAACATCAGGAAGATACGTCCCCAGCTGACACAGAAAGCGACTCAGGTTCTGGTCCAGGCTCTCGTCATCTCACGCCTAGACTACTGCAACTCCCTCCTGGCTGGTCTACCTGCATGTGCCATCCGACGTCTGCAGCTCATCCAGAATGCAGCGGCTCGTCTGGTCTTCAACCTTCCTAAATGTTCCCACACCACTCCGCTCCTCCGCTCCCTTCACTGGCTTCCGGTAACTGCTAGAATCCACTTCAAGACACTGGTACTTGCGTACCATGCTGCGAATGGATCTGGCCCTTCCTACATCCAGGACATGGTTAAACCGTACACCCCAGCGCGTGCACTACGCTCTGCATCAGCCAAACGACTCGTTGCGCCCTCGCTGCGAGGGGGACCCAAGTTCCCATCGGCGAAAACACGTGGGTTTGCTGTCCTGGCTCCAAGATGGTGGAATGAGCTCCCCATTGACATCAGGACGGCAGATAGCTTACACACCTTCCGGCGCAAACTGAAAACTCATCTCTTTCGACTCCACTTCGAGCGTTAGAACGATTAACAAAGCACTTTTATACTAATAAAGGACTGGCTTACCTAAAGCCAGTTGAGTAGCACTTGAAATGTTTGGCTCTATGAAACCTGATGTACTTATATGATTCTGTTTTCTTCAAGGTTGTGTCTTCCTGGTCGAATGTACTTATTGTAAGTCGCTTTGGATAAAAGCGTCAGCTAAATGCAATGTAATGTAATGTAATGTATTGTTTTTACGTCATGTAGGAGAGATTCTCAGTCTGTGGTTTCTGATCTGGTTTCATTGTCCTCGTGTTTTACATTTGTTTCATGTCCTGTCTGTTTTTTATGTTTTTATACAGTTGTTGATGTACAGCACTTTGTTCAACTCTGTTGTTTTTAAATGTGCTATAGAAATAAAGTGGATTGGATTGGATAACATGTTGGAAACTGTTTATCAGAAAATCTGCATCATCGGTCTCTGCTTTCTCTCAGTCTGGGTTTGTCTCTGCTTCCTTTGAGGCTCCTCTGTGGGGGTCAAAGGTCACAGAAAAGAGTTTGTCCGCTGACCTCCGACCTCCTCTTCCCTCTGCGGGTTATTACATCTCCATAAAATTAAAAACCCTCTCAAGGAAGAGTTTTCTTCTTCTTCTGTCCTCCTTTAACTGCTCCCTGTTCGCCCTCCATCCAGAATAGATCGACCTGGTTTCTGAAACGAGGTCAACCTATTCTTCAGAGAGAATAACGTCCAGGAGCTTTTATTTTGAAAGTCTCAGAGGATAATAATGGAAGTGATGAAGATGCTTAGTGATAAATCATCATGTGGTGCAGTTAATTTATAAGCAATTATATTAAAAAAAGGTCTCAATTTGATGAAAAAAGACCCATGTTTCATTATTTTTCTGGCTAACCATCATTGTTCATCATTCACAAAATAAGATTGCCATTTATTATTTAAGAAAATGGCCTCAAGGGTGGGAGTAACAAAACATAATTGGAAATAAATGAAAGTTATTACTTACAAATTAAAATGTGAGTGATGAAAATCCTCATGAATTGTGTGAAGGGGATGGTCTACTAATTTGATTGACTTGATTGAAATAGAGATGGTCTGATTATCTACTGTTCTGCAATTTATTAATCTTAAACGCTAACATAATTTCTCTATCACTAAACAGCAATTTTTTTAATTTTGGAAAACGTTTATTTAGCTAACGGGCTGCTGTAGAGGGAGAAGCTGGCATTAAAAACAAAACAAAACAAGTCAACAGTCTTTTTACAATATCTCTCCTTTTGCCAAAACAGTTTACACAGGTCGACACTGCAAGCTTAGCCAGGTTGTTAAATAATAATTTCAATTGAAATGATAAGAGCTAGCTAGCTTTTCTTATAGATAGCTAGATAGATAGATACTTCTTAGGTTGTAAGCTAACAATCGCTAGCTAGTTTGAAAGATAGGTTGCTAACGTAGGCTCGCTAACTTGTTAAGTAGAAACTAACACTCACTAGCTAGTTTGAAAGATAGGTTGCTAACATAGGCTAGCTAACTTGTTCAAAATAAAGCTATCAATCGCTAGCTAGTTTGATAGATAGTTATCGCTAAAGTAAGCAGGCTACTTGTCAAGTAGATATCTAATGTTTGCTAGCCAGTTGTAGCTGTGAAATGTCACCATTCACATTCATGATAAACCAACCCAGTCTTATGGCATTTCGTGTTCACCAACACGATTTTCCCCTTTTTTTCGTGTTGCACAGCACGATTTTAAAAGCAATGTATTTCTCCTGGTAATGTGTTTCGTGCCTGCAGCACGTATTTTTCTCCGGTCGGGTAGTGGAAGACCGGAAGCTGTGTGGTTCATAAAAACATGTTCTTACTCAATATCAAGCCACAATTATTGCTTTTATTTTAAATCGTATAATTTCGGACTTTTGTTGCTGTCTGTGAGGAAAATAAATGGGGCTCAGAGCCTCAGGATACTGAAATCTGTATTTTAAAATCTTTTTTTCCTTCTAATTTGTTATTATTTTAAAAATAACACACTGTTATTTACTCACCAATAACACACAATTATCCTTGCTTTTATTTATTGGTTTAATTCCATAATCTCGGGCTTTTTTGGCGTCCGTCAGGAATTAAAAATAACCGGAAACAGACGTAGGCCTATAAGGGACATTTCGAGCATCATTGCGATTGTCAACATTTCTGAGTTTAGGATGGCCGAAGACACTACACTACCCATAATCCCCAGCTATCGTTTAGGACTACAGTCCCTGTGATTAATATTCAAGCTCTGGGATTGGATGTTGGAGTGGCAGTGCGCCAAGGTTACGCAGAGCGTCAAACAGCTGTTTGAAATGGAACGAAACCACGCCAGACTATCCAAAACTGGAATCGAACGCCCCCCCCAGAACTACACATGCTGGCTATTGTGTTTCGCAAAATGTTCTTCTCACTGAAGGTTTTCGTTTTTCCCACAATTAGAAGTTGCCAGTATTAAACACATTGGTGTTATCAAATGTAAAACATAAATAAATGGGTGAAAATCGCTTGTGTCCATAATACGCAGCATTAATATATAGCATTAATATATACCCACATGACAGCTCATTGTTACTTTGTAATTCTACTCCACTACAATTCAGAGGTTAACCTGGTATTTTTACTCCACTACACTTATTTGAGTTACTTTGCAGATTCTGATTAATGATGTGAAATATAAACAACCTTTAAATCCGGCTTTTATTTACACCTGAGTAAAATTCAGGTAAGGTGATTGTCAAGTGCCAACAATCAGGAGAGATATTTGATAGTTGGTGCTTGAGAAGACTAAACATGTATCTGCAATTGACATGAATGGAAACGAGTAATAAAGTATATTCATTACTCGTTATTCTCTACTAATAGTTAATTAAAGACTGTATATTATGGCTATTTTGCACATCCCTTTCAAGATTTCAAGATTTTCAAAGGTTTATTGACATATCATATACACAACTACGGTGTAGTTATGCAATGAATGAAAAACTTGGGTCACACACTTGGGTAGACGTTAAGTACTTTGTCAGGCTTAATATTTATCTGAAGATAGATACCCCCAACGTTTTTTTCTTATTTAAAAGAAGACCTTAATCTGTTATTTAATGTTTAAATAAAGGTTAATTCGTTTTTCTGTTTTGCACCTCCTCCTATTAATATATTTGTACATCCTGCACTAAACTGTTTTATTATAGAAATCACTTATAGTATCTTGTTGATTTTTTAATATTCTATATTTCTATCATTGACCTTCTACTTTCCCCCTATGAAAGTATGTACTCTTAATATTTTTTTAATCAAATATAACACATAAAAACAATAATTCAATAACGTGCTTTAACCACTAGGCGGTGCACAAAAGGTACACACAGCTATAATAACTTTGTATTATTAGTGTAGGACACTTATGTATGTACAACATCTGAAGATGTGTAGTTTTATGCATGCTTTCACATAATTTTACAGCATATTGCTATACTATTTCAAACTCAGTATTTACATTCTTACATTCAAAGAAAATCAGTAATATCTTTAAAAACTACAAGTCCTTTTACATCAGCTGTGCACCGTTATGGTGTAAATATAACCTATCTATGAATTAGATCAAATGTAAAGTCAGCCGAATTAGTGTTGATACTGCAAGGAGACGTATTGTGTGAAGAGAAATTGAAGATGTTGTTTAATTGTTGATATATTTATGATCTGTAATATGTAATGCAGCCGAACCGTGTATTACAATGCCGTTATGTGATGACTTTCAAAGAGAAAAGCAAGAGCGCTCGGAATTAAGTATTATTTTATTCTTTTAAAATGTTTTCCGGATTTCATATAATATAAACACCAAATCCCAGCATGCATTGCGGCTAAAACATCCAATCAGCGAGCTTAAACCATAGCTGAGGATCTTGGGTAATCACTCGAAATGCCTACGTCTGTTTCCGGTTATTTTTATTTTGAAATTCAATTCCTGACGGACGCCAAAAAAGCCCGAGATTATGGAATTAAACCAATAAATAAAAGCAAGGATAATTGTGTGTTATTGGTGAGTAAATAACAGTGTGTTATTTTTAAAATAATAACAAATTAGAAGGAAAAAAAGATTTTAAAATACAGATTTCAGTATCCTGAGGCTCTGAGCCCCATTTATTTTCCTCACAGACGGCAACAAAAGTCCGAAATTATACGATTTCAAATAAAAGCAATAATTGTGGCTTGATATTGAGTAAGAACATGTTTTTATGAACCACACAGCTTCCGGTCTTCCACGACCCGACCGGAGAAAAATACGTGCTGCAGGCACGAAACACATTACCAGGAGAAATACATTGCTTTTAAAATCGTGCTGTGCAACACGAAAAAAAGGGGAAAATCGTGTTGGTGAACACGAATCAATAGATTACAAATCGTGTTGTTGAACACGAAATGCCATGAGACTGGGTTGGATAAACTGTTCATATGTAGGCCTACATCTGTTTAGAGTCCTCATATCCAAACATGTATAAAACAGAGTACAGTATTTATTAATTGTACATAGGCTATTTGTGTTTTTCTTGTTCTATTTTAAATGTACAGAATTAGCTCATTCCTTCAATTTACCTCACATTTATGTTAAGTTTGTGGATTTGTTTTGCCGAAATATAACTGCTATTGTGAATAATGACAAATAAAGCCTTTGAATTTCCCAAAATATATCGACTCCTGCTCCGATTTTGTTACGACCCCGTGCAGCAAATGTTCCTGCACATTTCAGGGAGAGGCTGCATGTGTGAAAGGAGCTTTTTATATGTGTTTCTCTCTCTCTGTGTGTGTGTGTGTGTGTGTGTGTGTGTGTGTGTGTGTGTGTGTGTGTGTGTGTGTGTGTGTGTGTGTGTCTGTCTTACTCTCCAGAGAAAATAACATGTCTCCTGACCAAAGCTGTCGCTCAGCCAAACAGCTAATTAACCTCTCTCTCTTTTCTCTATATCAATCTGTGTTCTTCTCTCTATTTGATTTTCTCCCTCAGTTTCTCACACACACACACACACACACACACACACACACACACACACACACACACACACACACACACACACACACACACACACACACACACACACCACACACACACACACACACACACACACACACACACACACACACACACACACCTTGGCTGGACTGTCAATCATCCCCGCTGTGCAGCTGGTTTCCGTGGAAACGGGAGGAAGCAGCAGTGTGTGTGATGGAGAAACAAACAGCAGAGAGCCAGAGCTGTGAAAATGAACAGAGAGAGACAACATCAACCTCACAGAGACACTGCAATAAGAATATAATATTATAATATAACATTTAAAGTTAAAGAATCAGACTTATCGTATTTTTGCTGTTTCAAAATACAGGTTAAAGAATCCTAAATAAATGTATAATAATGTCCTTTTTATTCATGTCATAAAGTCATTTGACATGATATAGTGTATTTCTTCACTATGCTTCACACACCTGGCTTGTGAAGGTAGGATTAGAGGTTTAAAGAATCAATACATCCACATCCATGGAGCTGTCTCTGTGTGACAGGATATCATCAGTCTGAGGATTCATCAGATAAAGAAAATTGATTGTCTCCAAGAAGATTTATTACGTCCTCTGATTCAATCTGTTTCTTTGAATCTCCTCAGAACCAGACGAATATATGCTTTGAATATATAAATCGTTTTTTTTATGACAGAGAAGTTAATATTTGAAGTATTTAGAATACTGGAGATATAATCTTTAAATAATTATATAATATTAAAGTATTTTGGTCTTCAATATTACATTTTTCTCTAGAACTTGGACTTTATTCTAGAACATTATGACTATATTCTGGAAACGTTATTATTCCATACAGCACATATTTTTCATATTTTAATGATAAACAGTCCTGATTATGAAGTGCTATTAAGAAAATATCACAACTTTATTCTGAAAATATGAACAACTTTTTCTTGAATATTTCATCTCGAAGTCAAACATGACTCACATCATTTTTGATTATTTTATTCTTAAATCTAACCAGTCATACGTCAGTTAATCATTAATCTAATTGGTTGATGAAGGGCTCCTCTGTGACAACGTTGACCCCCTGGTGACCTTTGACCCTGCTGGTCAGCTGGTGAAGCAGCAGATTAATTAACCAGTGTTAACTTATTGATTTACGCTTCCTTTGTGATTGTTTTTGGAACGGCTGCAGAACGAAAGAGACGACATCATTAGGCTGAGACAGTAGACTTTCTGCACGGTCAGCAAATATCAGACCCATTAAGGGACATTACACCCAATAAGTGCACTTACAAAAACTGTGAACAAAATATCATCACTTTTCTAAAAAGGTGTTAAAGAGCTCTCTCTCTCTCTCTCTCTCTCTCTCTCTCTCTCTCTCTCTCTCTCTCTCTCCTCTACACACACACACACACACACACACACACACACACACACACACACACACACACACACACACACACACACCACACACACACACACACACACACACACACACACACACACACACACACACACACAGTCTGAGCAGGAAATGAAGTCTGCTGAGGGAGACGATATCTGACAGACAGTTTTAGATTTCCACTGAAACACAAACACTTTTTTACAGTTTAAGATATTGAGACGGAACAGGAAACTCACCCTGTGTGTGTGTGTGGTGTGTGTGTGTGTGTGTGTGTGGTGTGTGTGTGGTGTGTGTGTGTGTGTGTGTGTGTGTGTGTGTGTGTGTGTGTGTGTGGGGGGAAGGGGGATCGCTGTGTCGGAGTGTGTGTGTGTGACTTAATCTTATGTGCAAGAACATTTTAGGTTAGGGTAACTGTTGAGTAGAATTGTACCACTTCCCGTTCCCTCATCTGGAAGTCAATGGTCTTTTGAATGTGCTTTTAGCCTGAAATAAGGTCTAACTCAAGCTGAAGAGATTTAAAAATTGTTTTACACCCCCACTGGTTTAAAACGCCGGTTGCTAACAAGTGTCTAAATGAGATGACTAAATATCATCACGCCCAACATGACCTGAAGTCATGTGACCGTGCTGTTTAGTTCCTTCCTTTATAGCCCAACGTTAGCTTTTGTCTTAAAAATCCTAGAGTGGTGTTAATACGTGGAGATAAGCTCCAGGTGACTATTAATGAGGTCTTAACAGGGGCAGTAGCACAGGTGTGTGTGTGTGTGGTGTGTGTGGTGTGTTGTGTGTGTGTGAGTGTGTGTGTGTGTGTGCTGTGTGTGCTGTGTGTGTTGTGTGCGTGTGCGTGCGTGTGTGTGTTTTAAGAGAGTGATGAATCGCCCTGCGGCCATGTAGGAAGATGAGGAGGTTATTTGTTTTGTCAGACTGAGCAGCCTGCAGTCATGTGAAGGTGGAAGTTTGGTGTTTGTTGATGTGTGTGTTGTGGTGTGGTGGTGTGGTGTTGTGGTGGTGGTGGTGTGGTGTTGTGTGTGTGTGTGTGTGTGGTGTGTGTGTGGTGGTTGTGGTGTTGTGAATCATGGCAAACTCCCCTGGTATTTGACGCTTCTTCGTCTCTGCTTCTGATTCAAATTCAGTTTAAAATACAGCTGATTTGACTGAAACAGAACGGAGCAGGCTTTGTTTGTAATAGATTACTTACATGTTATATATATTTCATAATTGTGGACCTAAATGATTTCATTTCACCCCCACTCCACATGAATAAGGCAAATGCTCCACTTAAGCCGTTAACAGTGAAATTATTTATATAAGAATCAACGTTCATTCTTCAGGTGAAAAATAACTCAACGACCACTTGCTAGCTTCTAGTGGGGGTGAGCACAGTGTGACGGCGTAGAAAACCTCTGAAAAAAGCTTGAAATGTGACTTTTTGAGCTCCTATTCTTTTGTCTCCCTATTGAAATATAGGCATACTTCTCATTAGGTGTGTTTATAGTGTATACACAGCAAGAAAATAGGTCAATAATAAACCCAATGCCCTTCTGTATGTCACAACACCCATACTATTGCTATCCATACTATCAGTGTGTACCAATCAATACGTACAATGTCAAATGCAATATGCCAAAAATATCCAAATGTGCCTCCAGTCATTTTGCAGGTTGCTAACCGTCTTTTTTTATTCTACTGTTGCGCAGTATATATGCAAGAGGGTCAAAGAAACAGCACATGTTGTGAAAGGGCAACTTTAGTACAAGAACAATATAACAGTGTGTAATAGCTTGTTAGCTTATGGCAGAAATTCTTCTTCTTTGGATATTTTGCCAGCCAACCAGCAGCTTCAGGTGCATCGACTGAATGGAAGATTTAAAGGGGCCAGACATAAACTCCCTCTGAAGGAAATACAGGGATTTTAGCCATTGACATCCACAAAAACCATAACACAATACAGGGAAGGGAAAACCACTAAAAGTATATAGCGCCTCTCCAATAATGTTCTCCTTTTTGATTGTGGGCGGATCCAATTTTAAATGTAAATAAACAATTTGTTTTGGTGTCTGCGTTATTCCGTTTTTATGTCTGTTAAAATAGATATTATTGCAGAAAAGAATATCAGAGTAACAGCTGATGGGTGTATTTTTACGTTTGCTGTGATCGCCCTGAGAGACAGCTGCAGATCTTCCTCTCTTCTGATGAAGACCTCCCCTCGGCTTTCTTTACTCCGTTTGTTTACACAGCGAGACATCATGTAGGCGGCAGCGTGGGCGTGTTGGTGCTGTTTAGCCTGCAGTGTGTGCGTGTGTGTGTGTGTGTGTGTGTGTGTGTGTATGTGTGTGTGTGTGTGTGTGTGTGTGTGTGTGTGTGTGTGTGTGTGTGTGTGTGTGTGTGTGTGTGTGTGTGTGTGTGTGTGTGTGTGTGTTGTGTATGTGTGTGTGTGTGTGTGTGTGTGTGTGTGTGTGTGTGTGTGTGTGTGTGTGTGGTGTGTGTGTGTGTGTGTGTGTGTGTGTGGAGACAGTCAAAGCTTTCTGTCTCACATGAAGTTGTTTTATATTGATTTCAGTCAAAGACACTACGGTCAAAGATATATGACGACAAATAGTCTGAAGAGGACAAACACCAAGTGCTTTTCTTTGCCAGAAATAAGCTGAAAGAAGACGTACTTTTAAATCCCACAAGGGGAATGACAGCACTAATACGCATGTTGCATGTTTCGTTCTGTTGCTGAGGAGCAGTCGGAGGTCTGACTCCTTGCTCAAGGACACCTCTTTAGTTTTAGTTGTTGTGTTTGGTTCGTACCAGGACTCGAACAAGTGACCCCAAATCTTCCCCTTGCCGCCACAGGAATAGAGTTTTTATAAATAAATACCTGATCCCTGGAGGACAGTCCCACACAAACACACAGGTCTCGGTTGACACTGGTGTTTGTCTCCTTTCTGGTTCCACTGGAGGACCTCAGGGAGGGAAGTGGAACAACAGAGTCAGAGGAGACAGAAGAAGAAGATCGTGAAGACCGTGCGATGTGTCGAAATGCTGTTTCTTATCATCTGCAGTTTATATACAGTTGCAAGAAAAAGTATGTGAACCCTTTGGATTCTCCACACATAGCGTTGTGTGTTCCTTCCAAACAACTCAACTTTGGTTCATCTGTCCACAGAATATGTTGCCAGTAGTGCTGTGGAACATCCAGGTGCTCTTTTGCAAACTTCAAACGTGCAGCAATGTTTTTTCTGGACAGCAGTGGCTTCCTCCGTGGCTTCCCCCGTGGCTTTCCTCCGTGGTGTCCTCCCATGAACTTCATTCTTGTTCAGTGTTTTACGTATCGTAGATTCGTCAACAGAGATGTTAGCATGTGCCAGAGATTTCTTTAAGTCTCTAGCTGACACTCTAGGATTCTTCGTCACCTCATTGAGCATTCTGCGCTGTGCTCTTGCAGTCATCTTTACAGGACGGCCACTCCTAGGGAGAGTAGCAACAGTGCTGAACTTTCTCCATGTATAGACAATGTGTCTGGACTGATGAACATCAAGGCTTTCAGAGATACTTTTGTAACCCTTTCCAGCTTTATGCAAGTCAACAATTCTTAATGGTAGGTCTTCTGAGAGCTCTTTTGTGCGAGGCATGTTCACATCTGGCAATGCTTCTTAAGAATAGCTAATTCAAAACTGGTGTGTATTTTTTATAGGGCAGGGCAGCTTTAACCAACACCTCCAATCTCGTCTCATGGATTGGACTCCAGGTTGGCTGACTCCTGACTCCAAGTAGCTCTTGAAGAAGTCTTTAGCCGAGGGGTTCACATACTTTTCCCACCCTGCACTGTGAATGTTTACATGGTGTGTTCAATAAAAACATGAAAACATATAATTGTTTGTGTGGTATTAGTTTAAGCAGACTGTGTTTGTCTATTGTTGTGACTTAGATGAAGATCAGAACACATTTTATGACCAACTTATGCAGAAATCCAGGTAATTCCAAAGGGTTCACATCCTTTTTCTTGCAACTGTACAAACACATTCTTGCATTTCACACAATGAAGCTTTATGTGTTGAATATAGGCTATGTTGACAAAATAATCGTCATGTTTACCGTGCCTAAAGCCTCCTGAAGTCCTCTTTTCTTCTCTGACCAGCCTCTTACTGACTATTTAGTTAATGTTCTGTAACTAGGGGTGTAACGGAATCCGTATTCGTCCCGGACCGTCACGGTTCGGCACATGCAGTCACACGGCGAATGCGCCTTTTTTTACGAGTGGGAAAAAAGTCTGTCACTCAGGGCAGTATTACACTATATATAATCCAGGGGGCGGTATTGCGCCTAAAAGCCAGCCGCCCGTAAATAACAAATGAAGAACAAGAACAAAACACAACAAAACGAACACAATACATGAAGAAGAAAAGTTAGTAGCTACGGCGAGTTCACACAACACACAGGAGCTAGAAGACCCACCTGCTTCTTTTAAACCAGGTGTGTGGGAACATTTCGGGTTCCCTGTGGACTACAACAATGATGGGGTGCGAGTTGTGGATCGGACGAGGACGGTGTGTCGGCGTTGTTCGACAGCGGTGCGGTATGCTGGTGGTAACACGTCAAACATGCTCAATCACATCCGAGTCAGTCTCAGTCCGCAGCGAGAGGGTTTTCTCGACGACAGGTGACATACAGTAGTTACCGCCAACAGATCTGCCCTCACTGCTGACAACGTAGACAAACTCATCTTTTTTTTGCTTTTCCTTGTTGTACCGAACCGAACCCCCAAACCGAGGTATGAACCGAACCGTGACATATGTGAACCGTTACACCCCTATCTGTAACACATGCAACTTGTATTATATATATACATCATAATATATTCAAGTAAAAGTACAATTACTGATGTACTGTGGTGACCACCTATTAATACACTGGGACATCATTCCTACATGGAACTGCAGTTGGGGGTATTGTTCCCACACGGACATGTTATGTGTTTTCTATATATGTTGTGTGCCCTCCTGACTTGACTCTCTTCTTCCCGGACTGCAACCGGACAACATGACCTTTGCTGCTCCCAAATAAAGTACCCTTTTGCACCTTCCTTGCACCGCCTCTGACTCCCTATCTCTCGGCACTACAGTACACAATACTGTAAATGGCTCTTATTAAAGTAGCAAAATTGACTTCCATCCTGATTCTCTGATCAGATTTAACGGCATCAATGTTGTATTGTTCCTTCATTTCTAAAACGCTTAACAATCTGTTCATCTGATGGAAAAACGGACAGATGTAGGAACATGAAAGAGACAAATGAAATCTGAGTTGAATCTATAAAAAGTGAATCTTTTTGATGTCATATTGAGAATCCAGATGCTGTGGAAGGATCCAGAATCTGTAAAGCTGCAGTCCGTCCGTCCAGCTGTTTCATCTTCTGCCAGGACGCTTCAAAGACCTCTTTATGATCGGGAAATATCAGCGTCCCACTTTCTTCTTCTTCTACTCCTTTTTTTTTGTCTTCTTCTTCTTCTGTTCAGCTTCTTTGTGATTTGATGAGAATAGCCTCGCTGTCCTTCCTTTCTTTTTCTTCATCTTTGTTGTGTCTCGTCGGATTTGTTAGTATTATTTCTCTGTTTAGTTTATATCAGAGTCCGCGTCTGCTAACCCTTTTTGGTTGTCTGTCGTTGTTTTCTTTCCTGTTTTACTTTGATAATCTCCTCTCATTTCAGGTAGTTCGACTCCTACCCATGTGTGTTCACTGACCTGATTACCTGCCCCGCCCTTATTGTTTGCACCTGTAGAGTCCCTTGTGTGTGTATCTATTCTGTGTTTTCTCTGTGCCAAGTGCCAGATCGTTTCGACCCTTATGATACTTGTCAGCCAGTTGTTATCTGAGCTACAGTGAATTTAAGTTAGTCTTTTGTAAAGTCGTTTTTTGGAGTCCTTGCTTTACATGAGTGTTTGTATTGCCTTACTTATCACTTTAAAGGTCCCATGTCATGCTTTTCCGGTTATTACCCGTCCCCTTGTGTTATGAAGATTTTTCTGCATGTAAACGGTCTGCAGGCACAAACCCTCAAAGTACTCCCTGTAGCGAGTAAAACTCTAACACAGAGAAGACCTGTCTGTGCTGCCCCAGAACGCCTCGGTGGACATTTCTCTTTTCCATTGTTTGCTTCCTGGGTTCTGTGACGTGTGAACACCCAAATCAACAACAAATGACCGGATTGGCCCAAATGGACCAATCCACGGAGCACCTCACACACCAGGAGCTCCAACAAGCCGTTGTTTACATTCAAATCAATCAATCAATGTTTATTTATATAGCCCAATATCACAAATGTTACATTTGTCTCAGTGGTCTTCACAGTGTGTACAGAATATCAGTATGACAATACGACACCCTCTGTCCTTAGACCCTCTGTCCTTAGACCCTCTGTCCTTAGACCCTCACATCGTACAAGGAAAAACTTCCGGAGAAAACCCACAGTTTAAAGGGAAAAAATGGGAGAAACCTCAGGGAGAGCAACAGAGGAGGGATCCCTCTCCCAGGACGGACAGACGTGCAATAGATGCCGTGTGTAAATTGAAAAGATAATACATTTGCAACATAGGTAGTCCAAATGTTTGGAAATGCTTGTGTGTATAATAGGAAGATGAATCCACGAGGATATCCATCCAGGACCTATGATCCAGGACCACAGCCTCGACTCAAGATCCAGGGCTCGCGATCCAGGACACAGGACCGCAGGATCATCCATGACTCCGGATCCCGGCGTATATAGACACCAAAAAGAAAGACATTTGGGGAAGGCTGGGTTAATCGGAACATGAGAGTACACAGGTACAGACAGAGAGAAGGAAGAAGTAAGATGTCCCCCCGACAAACTAAGCCTATATCAGCAAAACTAGGGGCTGAATCTAATCAGCCCTAACTATAAGCTTTATCAAAAAGGAAGGTCTTAAGCGCACTCTTAAAAACGGATAGGGTGTCTGCCGCCCCGAACACAAACTGGAAGCTGATTCCACAAATGTGGAGCTTGATAAGAAAAGGCTCTGGCTCCCATTGTACTTTTAGAGACTCTAGGAACAACCAACAACCCTGCATTCTTGGAACACAATGCCCTAGTAGGACAGTATGGTATAATGAGTTCTTTAAGGTAAGATGGCGCCTGCCCTTTAAGGGCTTTGTAGGCGAGAAGAAGAATTTTAAATTCTATCCTGTGTTCTATAGGGAGCCAGTGTAAGGCAGCCAGAACAGGAGTAATGTGGTCCCTTTTCCTAACTCTGGTTAGTACACGAGCTGCAGCATTTTGAATCAGCTGAAGCGACTTAACTGACTTCTTGGTACACCCTGATAATAAAGAGTTACAATAATCCAGCCTTGAAGTAACAAATGCATGGACTAGTTTCTCTGCATCGTTTTGAGGCAAGATATGCCTGATTTTTGCAATGTTACGTAGATGGAAGTAGGCGGTCCTTGAAATTGATTTTATGTGGGCGTTAAAGGATAAATCCTGATCAAATATAACACCAAGATTCCTTACAGTCTCACTGGAGGCCAAATTAATGCCATCCATAGTTAGTATATCTTTAGATAAGTTGTTTCGTAGATTCTTCGGGCCAAGTACAATAACAATACATTTTGGTCGTGTTTAACATCAAAAAGTTTAAGGTCATCCACGTTTTTAAGTCCTTAAGGCAGTCTTGAATTTTATTTAGATGATTAATTTCATCAGGCTTGATTGATAAATATAGTTGAGTATCATCCGCATAACAATGAAAATGTACAGAATGATTCCTTATAATATTGCCTAACGGAAGCATATATAATGTTGTGACATTGTTTTATCTATTCTAGTAGACCTCAACAATGGAAATATGATCAGTAGAAATGGCCATGACATTAAGTAAATTCCTTTTTTGAATCATCTTTGTCTGGAGTCGTGCATTTTGGTCCTATCATTTTCGTGTGTGCCCCAGTCGTAACAATCTTCTTCTTCTTCTACTCACACACTATATAAGTGTTGAGTATTATTATTATTACTCCTACTCCTTTTATTTAGTCTTCCACTTCTACTTCTGTGTTCAGCTTCTCTGTGTGTGTTTTGCTGATTGATTTGTTGAGTGAAGCCTCGCTGTCTTTCCTTCCTTTCTTTCTTCTCCTTCCCTGCAGCTGCTGATCGTTCAGCCTCTCGTTTTGCGTCTAAATAAAGTTGTGTGAGTTTGAACAGCAGCAGGTCAGCAGAGGGGTCGGAGGTTAAAAGCTTCATGGAGGATGTTTTGTGACTCGTCTGCAATCTGAAAATAAATCCTCTTCTCTCTGCTCTTCTTCTTCTACTGCGTCTCCCATCAGCTGCACACACTCACAGTTAAAAGCCCCTTCTCCTTCTTCTTCTAGTATTTTATTTATATTAAAGGGTTATGAAATCAATCAGCCAGCAGGTACAGAAACATGTTCTTTCAATTGGGAATCAATGTTAGTGTACATAGTGAGGTGCTTTGTATCGTATTTCAGCTGTGAGACGCAGGGTGTGAAGAAGAAGAAAAGCAGACATCGATTCCTGTTGAAATGTTTGCTGGCTGATTGATTTTATAACACTTTACTATAAAAATAAAAATAAAATCTCTCTAAAACAACCTAGTTTTCAAAATACAGCCACTGTTTCCAAAAATAAATATTTATTTTCACCTACAATGAAACTGCACTGTCCAAAAGCAAAAGGGTATAATCCTTTGGGTTTTTTTTTTCTTCCTGTAGTGTGCTCTATAGGTTTTTGTGCATGTCAATGGTCTGCAGAGGCTAAAATCCCTGTGTTCCCTCCTAAGGGAGTTTCTCTTTGAACTCAAACTGAAATCTGTAAAAAGTAAAGCAGAAGAGCTCAGACTATATTCTTCATAACGGTTTAATCGCTTTAGACTTTGACTGCGGTTCGAACATCAGCTTCATCGTTTTTCCAATGAAAACAAACATTCGAAAATATGTTAAAACTAAAAATAGTGAAACACACACACACACACACACACACACACACACACACACAGCTGCAGCGGTGTGTGAAGGGCAGCAGGGACTTACTGTATCTGAAGGTGTTAAAGGAGGCAAGCAAATGGCTGCAGTTTGTGTGTGTGCGTGTGTGTGTGTGTGTGTGTGTGTGTGTGTGTGTGTGTGTGTGTGTGTGTGTTAAAGGGCACCCTCAAGGATGTTCTGTTTCCTGTGTGTAACACTGCGGTGATTTATTCCTCTGTTCGCTCTGAGCTGACAGCCTGATCCAGTACGTGTGTGTTTTGGTGTGTGTGTGTGTGTGTGTCCCTACAGAGTCAGTCTGTCGTCCTTTTTGCAGCCAAACCTGCAGGATGGAAAAATCCTGGAAAAAAGGAAAATCCTATCTCAGAGCAGAGCAGCTGCATTCAGGTTCTAGGGAAAACAGAAGTGTACAAAATATCTACATATGTTTTATATAATTATGTCATTATAGCTATTTGCCGGTTTGCTAACATTACCAGCTGTTTTGACATCATTTTGGGTCTTTTTTGGACCATTTTCCTTTGGATGGATTGAGATGAATGTCATTCACATTCCCCTCAGGATTATTCGAATAAAACATCGGTGAGAAATTCCTCTTTTATGAGAAACAACAACAAAAGCTAAGCCAGACTGGACCAAACATTATCAAAACTGTAACTTAATTGGTGTGATTGATATAATCACAAAGTAAAGTAAAATTGGATCAGAAGTCATAATATTTGTTCAACCATCAATCTGGACGTGTATAAACCTGAAATAAAAACACAATTAACTTGCATATTTGTGTGTGTGTGTGTGTGTGTGTGTTGTAGTAGGTTAATGCAGTTCTTATCAGCATATCTGTCAGCTGTCGACCCTCATTATGTAAATGATCACAGAGATGGTGACTAATGGCCCCTGAGACTCACGCACGCACGCACGCACGCACGCACGCACGCACGCACGCACGCACGCACGCACGCACGCACGCACGCACGCACACACACACACACACACACACACACACACACACACACACACACACACACACACACACACACACACACACACACACACAACATGTAAAACTAGAGGTAATAACTCGACGCTACATTAAGGGACCAGTGTAATCCCTGATAAATCACCATATTTTTGATTTATTTTTACATTTGCAGTGAGCACATGACTGGCTACGTGGCTATATAGAGGAGGGGGGAGGAAGAGGAGGGGGAGGAAGAGGAGGGGGAGGAAGAGAGAGGAGGTGAGGGGTAGACTGAGGGAGACTGAGCAGCTCTGCAGTCGTCTGAGTGAAATAGATGAGGAGGCTGAACAGTGTGTTAGTGTGCAGACGGACTGAACAGACCTCTGAGTGTTGACGGCATGTAAATGAATCCCAGGAGAGATCACACACACACGCAAGGACGCACACACCCACACACGCAGATACAGCGTCAGCACTTCCCTGTATAGTGAACACATTCATCACATCGTTGTCAGTTACTTTATATTCATTATTAACACATACAGAGAAATACGCTGAATTAGACAGATGGAAACACATCGTCCTCTAACATCGAATTATGTGTTTGAGGTGTGAGTGACAATTTGTCAGATTAGTCTTCCCTCTGTTACATCTATATCTCTGGATTCACACAGGAAAATCTTAACTTTTGGAGGAATCTCAGTTTTTTCAAAAGCAATGGATGCTGGGACTTTAGGGGGATTTCTAAAAACAAATGTATCTTTAATTCAGCTTTATTTTTGACGTAATTGTGTGTGTGTGTGTGTGTGTGTGTGTGTGTGTGTGTGTGTGTGTGTGTGATTGTTTGTGAACTCTCTCTGAACCGTCTGAACATCAACATGAAGATTTGTGGTTGCACTAATTACAGCCATTAGTCTTTTTTTTCTGAAAATAAAGTGGACCATAAAACGTTGATGCTAAAACCGCAGAGACGCAAACAGAGACAACGAGAGACGCCACAAAATGAGAGACAGATAAAGACAGTGAGATGTAATTAGGGAAAAGACACAACAAGAGGCGGGAACAAATACAAGAGACAACAAGACGCAAAGACAAAAAGACGCAACCAGAGTCAACAAGATTCAACCAGAGTCAACAAGACGCAACCAGGGTCAACAAGATGCAACCAGAGTCAACAAGACGCAACCAGAGTCAACAAGATGCAACCAGGGTCAACAAGATGCAACCAGAGTCAACAAGATGCAACCAGAGTCAACAAGATGCAACCAGAGTCAACAAGATGCAACCAGGGTCAACAAGATGCAACCAGAGTCACCAAGACGCAACCAGGGTCAACAAGATGCAACCAGAGTCAACAAGACGCAACCAGGGTCAACAAGATGCAACCAGAGTCAACAAGATGCAACCAGAGTCAACAAGATGCAACCAGAGTCAACAAGATGCAACCAGGGTCAACAAGATGCAACCAGAGTCAACAAGACGCAACCAGGGTCAACAAGATGCAACCAGAGTCAACAAGATGCAACCAGAGTCAACAAGATGCAACCAGGGTCAACAAGATGCAACGAGAGTCAACAAGATGCAACCAGAGTCAACAAGATGCAACCAGGGTCAACAAGATGCAACCAGGGTCAACAAGACGCAACCAGAGTCAACAAGATTCAACCAGAGTCAACAAGACGCAACCAGAATCAACAAGATGCAACCAGAGTCAACAAGATTCAACCAGAGTCAACAAGATGCAACCAGAGTCAACAAGATGCAACCAGAGTCAACAAGATGCAACCAGAGTCAACAACATGCAACCAGGGTCAACAAGATGCAACCAGAGTCAACAAGATGCAACCAGGGTCCACAAGACGCAACCAGAGTCAACAAGATTCAACCAGAGTCAACAAGACACAACCAGAATCAACAAGATGCAACCAGAGTCAACAAGATTCAACCAGAGTCAACAAGATGCAACCAGAGTCAACAAGATGCAACCAGAGTCAACAAGATGCAACCAGGGTCAACAAGATGCAACCAGGGTCAACAAGATGCAACCAGAGTCAACAAGACGCAACCAGAGTCAACAAGATGCAACCAGAGTCAACAAGATGCAACCAGGGTCAACAAGATGCAACCAGAGTCAACAAGATGCAACCAGAGTCAACAAGACGCAACCAGGGTTAACAAGATGCAACCAGAGTTAACAAGATGCAACCAGGGTCAACAAGACGCAACCAGGGTCAACAAGATGCAACCAGAGTCAACAAGACTCAACCAGAGTCAACAAGATGCAACCAGGGTCAACAAGATGCAACCAGAGTCAACAAGACGCAACCAGAGTCAACAAGACGCAACCAGAGTCAACAAGATGCAACCAGGGTCAACAAGATGCAACCAGAGTCAACAAGAGGCAACCAGAGTCAACAAGACGCAACCAGAGTCAACAAGACGCAACCAGAGTCAACAAGATGCAACCAGAGTCAACAAGACGCAACCAGAGTCAACAAGATGCAACCAGGGTTAACAAGACGCAACCAGGGTCAACAAGATGCAACCAGAGTCAACAAGATGCAACCAGGGTCAACAAGATGCAACCAGAGTCAACAAGATGCAACCAGAGTCAACAAGACGCAACCAGAGTCAACAAGATGCAACCAGAGTCAACAAGATGCAACCAGAGTCAACAAGACGCAACCAGGGTTAACAAGATGCAACCAGAGTCAACAAGACGCAACCAGAGTCAACAAGATGCAACCAGAGTCAACAAGACGCAACCAGAGTCAACAAGATGCAACCAGAGTCAACAAGACGCAACCAGAGTCAACAAGATGCAACCAGAGTCAACAAGATGCAACCAGAGTCAACAAGATGCAACCAGAGTCAACAAGACGCAACCAGAGTCAACAAGATGCAACCAGGGTCAACAAGATGCAACCAGAGTCAACAAGACGCAACCAGAGTCAACAAGACGCAACCAGAGTCAACAAGATGCAACCAGGGTCAACAAGATGCAACCAGAGTCAACAAGACGCAACCAGAGTCAACAAGACGCAACCAGAGTCAACAAGACGCAACCAGAGTCAACAAGATGCAACCAGGGTTAACAAGACGCAACCAGGGTCAACAAGATGCAACCAGAGTCAACAAGATGCAACCAGGGTCAACAAGATGCAACCAGAGTCAACAAGATGTAACCAGAGTCAACAAGACGCAACCAGAGTCAACAAGATGCAACCAGAGTCAACAAGATGCAACCAGAGTCAACAAGACGCAACCAGGGTTAACAAGATGCAACCAGGGTCAACAAGATGCAACCAGAGTCAACAAGATGCAACCAGAGTCAACAAGATGCAACCAGGGTTAACAAGATGCAACCAGAGTCAACAAGACGCAACCAGAGTCAACAAGATGCAACCAGGGTCAACAAGATGCAACCAGAGTCAACAAGACGCAACCAGAGTCAACAAGATGCAACCAGAGTCAACAAGACGCAACCAGAGTCAACAAGATGCAACCAGGGTTAACAAGACGCAACCAGGGTCAACAAGATGCAACCAGAGTCGACAAGATGCAACCAGGGTCAACAAGATGCAACCAGAGTCAACAAGATGCAACCAGAGTCAACAAGACGCAACCAGGGTTAACAAGATGCAACCAGAGTCAACAAGATGCAACCAGAGTCAACAAGACGCAACCAGAGTCAACAAGACGCAACCAGGGTTAACAAGATGCAACCAGGGTCAACAAGATGCAACCAGAGTCAACAAGATGCAACCAGAGTCAACAAGACGCAACCAGGGTTAACAAGATGCAACCAGAGTCAACAAGATGCAACCAGAGTCAACAAGACGCAACCAGAGTCAACAAGATGCAACCAGAGTCAACAAGACGCAACCAGAGTCAACAAGATGCAACCAGAGTCAACAAGATGCAACCAGAGTCAACAAGATGCAACCAGAGTCAACAAGACGCAACCCAACCAGAGTCAACAAGATGCAACCAGAGTCAACAAGATGCAACCAGAGTCAACAAGACACAACCAGGGTCAACAAGATGCAACCAGAGTCAACAAGACGCAACCAGAGTCAACAAGACGCAACCAGGGTCAACAAGATGCAACCAGAGTTAACAAGATGCAACCACAGTCAACAAGACGCAACCAGAGTCAACAAGACGCAACCAGGGTCAACAAGATGCAACCAGAATCAACAAGATGCAACCAGAGTTAACAAGACGCAACCAGGGTCAACAAGATGCAACCAGGGTCAACAAGATGCAACCAGAGTCAACAAGATGCAACCAGAGTCAACAAGACGCAACCAGAGTCAACAAGATGCAACCAGGGTCAACAAGATGCAACCAGAGTCAACAAGATGCAACCAGAGTCAACAAGACGCAACCAGAGTCAACAAGACGCAACTAGGGTCAACAAGATGCAACCAGAGTCAACAAGATGCAACCAGAGTCAATAAGATGCAACCAGAGTCAACAAGACGCAACCAGGGTCAACAAGATGCAACCAGAGTCAACAAGATGCAACCAGAGTCAACAAGATGCAACCAGAGTCAACAAGATGCAACCAGGGTCAACAAGATGCAACCAGAGTCAACAAGACGCAACCAGGGTCAACAAGATGCAACCAGAGTCAACAAGATGCAACCAGAGTCAACAAGATGCAACCAGGGTCAACAAGATGCAACGAGAGTCAACAAGATGCAACCAGAGTCAACAAGATGCAACCAGGGTCAACAAGATGCAACCAGGGTCAACAAGACGCAACCAGAGTCAACAAGATTCCACCAGAGTCAACAAGACGCAACCAGAATCAACAAGATGCCACCAGAGTCAACAAGATTCAACCAGAGTCAACAAGATGCAACCAGAGTCAACAAGATGCAACCAGAGTCAACAAGATGCAACCAGAGTCAACAAGATGCAACCAGGGTCAACAAGATGCAACCAGAGTCAACAAGATGCAACCAGGGTCCACAAGACGCAACCAGAGTCAACAAGATTCAACCAGAGTCAACAAGACACAACCAGAATCAACAAGATGCAACCAGAGTCAACAAGATTCAACCAGAGTCAACAAGATGCAACCAGAGTCAACAAGATGCAACCAGAGTCAACAAGATGCAACCAGGGTCAACAAGATGCAACCAGGGTCAACAAGATGCAACCAGAGTCAACAAGACGCAACCAGAGTCAACAAGATGCAACCAGAGTCAACAAGATGCAACCAGGGTCAACCAGATGCAACCAGAGTCAACAAGATGCAACCAGAGTCAACAAGACGCAACCAGGGTTAACAAGATGCAACCAGAGTTAACAAGATGCAACCAGGGTCAACAAGACGCAACCAGGGTCAACAAGATGCAACCAGAGTCAACAAGACTCAACCAGAGTCAACAAGATGCAACCAGGGTCAACAAGATGCAACCAGAGTCAACAAGACGCAACCAGAGTCAACAAGACGCAACCAGAGTCAACAAGATGCAACCAGGGTCAACAAGATGCAACCAGAGTCAACAAGAGGCAACCAGAGTCAACAAGACGCAACCAGAGTCAACAAGACGGAACCAGAGTCAACAAGATGCAACCAGAGTCAACAAGACGCAACCAGAGTCAACAAGATGCAACCAGGGTTAACAAGACGCAACCAGGGTCAACAAGATGCAACCAGAGTCAACAAGATGCAACCAGGGTCAACAAGATGCAACCAGAGTCAACAAGATGCAACCAGAGTCAACAAGACGCAACCAGAGTCAACAAGATGCAACCAGAGTCAACAAGATGCAACCAGAGTCAACAAGACGCAACCAGGGTTAACAAGATGCAACCAGAGTCAACAAGACGCAACCAGAGTCAACAAGATGCAACCAGAGTCAACAAGACGCAACCAGAGTCAACAAGATGCAACCAGAGTCAACAAGACGCAACCAGAGTCAACAAGATGCAACCAGAGTCAACAAGATGCAACCAGAGTCAACAAGATGCAACCAGAGTCAACAAGACGCAACCAGAGTCAACAAGATGCAACCAGGGTCAACAAGATGCAACCAGAGTCAACAAGACGCAACCAGAGTCAACAAGACGCAACCAGAGTCAACAAGATGCAACCAGGGTCAACAAGATGCAACCAGAGTCAACAAGACGCAACCAGAGTCAACAAGACGCAACCAGAGTCAACAAGACGCAACCAGAGTCAACAAGATGCAACCAGGGTTAACAAGACGCAACCAGGGTCAACAAGATGCAACCAGAGTCAACAAGATGCAACCAGGGTCAACAAGATGCAACCAGAGTCAACAAGATGTAACCAGAGTCAACAAGACGCAACCAGAGTCAACAAGATGCAACCAGAGTCAACAAGATGCAACCAGAGTCAACAAGACGCAACCAGGGTTAACAAGATGCAACCAGGGTCAACAAGATGCAACCAGAGTCAACAAGATGCAACCAGAGTCAACAAGATGCAACCAGGGTTAACAAGATGCAACCAGAGTCAACAAGACACAACCAGAGTCAACAAGATGCAACCAGGGTCAACAAGATGCAACCAGAGTCAACAAGACGCAACCAGAGTCAACAAGATGCAACCAGAGTCAACAAGACGCAACCAGAGTCAACAAGATGCAACCAGGGTTAACAAGACGCAACCAGGGTCAACAAGATGCAACCAGAGTCAACAAGATGCAACCAGGGTCAACAAGATGCAACCAGAGTCAACAAGATGCAACCAGAGTCAACAAGACGCAACCAGGGTTAACAAGATGCAACCAGAGTCAACAAGATGCAACCAGAGTCAACAAGACGCAACCAGAGTCAACAAGACGCAACCAGGGTTAACAAGATGCAACCAGGGTCAACAAGATGCAACCAGAGTCAACAAGATGCAACCAGAGTCAACAAGACGCAACCAGGGTTAACAAGATGCAACCAGAGTCAACAAGATGCAACCAGAGTCAACAAGACGCAACCAGAGTCAACAAGATGCAACCAGAGTCAACAAGACGCAACCAGAGTCAACAAGATGCAACCAGAGTCAACAAGATGCAACCAGAGTCAACAAGATGCAACCAGAGTCAACAAGACGCAACCCAACCAGAGTCAACAAGATGCAACCAGAGTCAACAAGATGCAACCAGAGTCAACAAGACACAACCAGGGTCAACAAGATGCAACCAGAGTCAACAAGACGCAACCAGAGTCAACAAGACGCAACCAGGGTCAACAAGATGCAACCAGAGTTAACAAGATGCAACCACAGTCAACAAGACGCAACCAGAGTCAACAAGACGCAACCAGGGTCAACAAGATGCAACCAGAATCAACAAGATGCAACCAGAGTTAACAAGACGCAACCAGGGTCAACAAGATGCAACCAGGGTCAACAAGATGCAACCAGAGTCAACAAGATGCAACCAGAGTCAACAAGACGCAACCAGAGTCAACAAGATGCAACCAGGGTCAACAAGATGCAACCAGAGTCAACAAGATGCAACCAGAGTCAACAAGACGCAACCAGAGTCAACAAGACGCAACTAGGGTCAACAAGATGCAACCAGAGTCAACAAGATGCAACCAGAGTCAATAAGACGCAACCAGGGTCAACAAGATGCAACCAGAGTCAACAAGATGCAACCAGAGTCAACAAGACTCAACCAGGGTCAACAAGATGCAACCAGGGTCAACAAGATGCAACCAGAGTCAACAAGATGCAACCAGAGTCAACAAGACGCAACCAGAGTCAACAAGACGCAACCAGGGTCAACAAGATGCAACCAGAGTCAACAAGATGCAACCAGGGTCAACAAGACGCAACCAGAGTCAATAAGACGCAACCAGGGTCAACAAGATGCAACCAGAGTCAACAAGACGCAACCAGAGTCAACAAGACGCAACCAGGGTCAACAAGATGCAACCAGGGTCAACAAGATGCAACCAGAGTTAACAAGATGCAACCAGAGTCAACAAGACGCAACCAGGGTCAACAAGATGCAACCAGGGTCAACAAGATGCAACCAGGGTCAACAAGACGCAACCAGGGTCAACAAGATGCAACCAGAGTCAACAAGACACAACCAGGGTCAACAAGATGCAACCAGGGTCAACAAGATGCAACCAGGGTCAACAAGACGCAACCAGAGTCAACAAGACGCAACCAGGGTCAACAAGATGCAACCAGAGTCAACAACACGCAACCAGGGTCAACAAGATGCAACCAGGGTCAACAAGACGCAACCAGAGTCAACAAGATGCAACCAGGGTCAACAAGATGCAACCAGGGTCAACAAGACGCAACCAGAGTCAACAAGATGCAACCAGAGTCAACAAGATGCAACCAGAGACAACACATCTCAATGGGAGACAGGATACAAGAGAAAAGAGAAGAGAGACAAATACAGAAATAGAGATGTAATAAAGACAACAGGCCTTAACCAAATAAAAGATACAAGATACTACCATGCGTTTGTACCACATGACTTGCTTTGAATGATTTTAATGTGTTGGTAAATTTATTTTGAAGATTAAAACATGTTTTGGAGTAATTGTTGTTTTTAAATGTATAACAACAGCTTTGTGGATGTTTTCTATCACATATTGTATATGTTCTGAACAGATATCAATGAGACAAACAAATGATTAAAACTAAAACTAACATGGTACACCTCAGCATTCATGTTAGCTAGACTCTCAGGCTTGTTTAGCCTCGCTGCTGGTGTGGATAAATAGTAGTGAAATCAGAAATATGCAGATAAAACGATTTCACACCGGGGTCACGCTCAGGAGAACGTGAAGCAGCTTAACACACAAACACAAATATCTTGTGATCGGGCTGAGCAGCAGGGAGACGGGTTATTACTGGATGGAGAAAACCCTCAGAGCGGCAGGCTGTCAGGATTCAGGATTTGAGGTCAGAGGAAACAGATGAACCCAGATCAAAGCCACGTTAATGTCAAAGTCCACATTTAATGAAGCATAAAAAGATTAAGCACCGGTATTGGCATACAGAGAAATTATATAAACACTCACATCCGTAATAGTCATTTACAGTTGCATATATGGTCATTTACAGGAGTATCAGTGTGTAACAGCTCACAAGGACTGTGAAGTTTCACTTTTGGTTGAAGGTTTTTGGCTGTTAAGGTTTAAATATAAAGTTTTTACAGATAAAATCCACAAGTCATAAAAAGCTCAAAATAGCTCACAACAAAGAGACAGGACATGACAGCTGGAAAGAAGCTTTCTGTGGCTTTTTAAAGCTTTGTTGAAGTTGTTTATATCTGGAACATGTAACCTCTGGACCAAAATAGACGTGAACAATGACTTGAAAGAGCTTTAAGCAACTTAGCATGGGCTTGTTGCTAGTTTTATATGTAAAGCTGTGGCATTTTGTTTTTTGCTGCCATTCCGAGAGTCAGATGAGAAGACGGATATCAGTTTTATTTATGCATGTTTAGCCTAGCTTAGCACAAAGACTGGAAGCAGAGGGGAACTGTTAGCTTAGTTATATCAGAGTGTATTTATGCCCCATGGACCTTTGTTCCCAAGCTTATGGCACCCTAACAAGACATTTTAAAGTGACATAAAGTGTAGTTATTAAACCAAAAAATACAATGGGACCGCCAAGCATTAAAGTCATGTCACTTAGCCTACAACAAAAACAGCATGTAGCTTAAAGCTAGCTGATGTTAATTTAAATTCATCATACACTTTAATTTGACTGTTAAATTATATTTCAAATACCTCCTATCCCTTACTTCCATGCTAATCCTTAAACTGTCAGTTAGAGATTGCACATGTTAGCTTGCTAGCTAAAAAAGTAGCTCACAGATAGATAACATTTCAACAAATAGATTTAACAATAGCTTCAATGCTAACTGTTGCTTAAAACACAGTGTCTACATTCCACATTTTTAAACCTTTTAATAAACAATATGTAAATCATAAGATAGATTCCTTCTCTTTTGATGAAGCTAGGCTAACAATTTCCCCCTGCTATAAGTGTTTGAGCTCCTCTAGGCTAAGGACACTCTGGTATGCACTCGTTAGCTAGAAACAGCTATCATAACATATGCTAGCTGTTGTAGGCAGCTGAAGTTATGTTGGTTTATATTTTCACCAACCCATGTAGCTATGTAAACACCTAACAAAACACCTAATATTATGATTGAGCCAACTGTTGTATAGCTAAGCTAAGCTAACCACAAACTGAACTGATCTCTGTAGGAGACACAAAGATATCTATCTGAAACATCCAAGTCTTATTTGAGAGACCTGTATGAAAAAGAAAAATGGACTGTTAATGGAAGCTATATAAGATAAATTGTTATAGAAAGATATATGAACATTGTGTTGGTAAAAAGGCATCAAACTGGCTAAAACCAGGCTACGTTAGGTTGGTTTGACATCCAGTTGACCTATAATGTAGGTCTTGACAGTCTTTCATTGACTTTATTGTTGCAGATTTTATGAATGTCCACAAACATATTTTGATATTGACACAAAAAAAAAAGTAGGAACAATCCACATGTATGTCCAAGGCATTCGAACCAAGAGGTCTTTTTGCTTACATTAGGTGTCAGTATGTAGAGAAACAGTTAATTTCACTGATCTGAAAGCAGGATTATCACACAACCAGACATAGAAGATTTGACCACAATTGTTATAATGCAAAACCATAAGAAATGTCGGCAACAGTGGTGAAAGTATTAAGAAGGACACATCATCTTTAGTGTATAAATGTTATATAAACTGCTGTTTGACCAGCTGTCAGTCGGTACCATGCCTGGTATCCTAAGGCAAATATATTAGGTTTTAAATAGCTTTCATCAAAAAAATTAACATCGTAAATCATGACTGTGAAAAAAAAGCATTTACAGACGTTTGGCGTGCCGTGTAGGTACGCTACAACAAAGGGAAAAGTTCATGTTATAATAAATACAAAACAAAGCTACACACAAATGACAGATTAACGATGGTACACCGGTCGTCCTGTCTGCTGACAGTTTGTCTCAAAGTGCAGGAAATAAGGAGATAACTGTAGCAAGGGACAACCTCATCACTATGTAGGAACATCTGAAGAACCTTCTGGACAACTTTCTGAAGAACCTTCTGGAGACGTTTTGAGAACCATGTAGGGAGCCCCTAAAATCACTTTCCAACTTTCCAATAAACTCTGCAAACCTGACTACAGCCCCTCTTATTACATTAAGCCTCAGTATGCTTGTTCTAAAATGCTTTCTGGACTGTCCAAACATGAGATCAGTGTGTGGCCCCCTATTATTATTATTATTTGGCCTATTTTCATGGCCTCAAGACTATAAAACCCTCTGGCTTTTGGGGCTCTCCAAAACCATTTTTTTTAGAGATTCCAATAACTTACCAGTATTTCTGAACTGGGATATTTTGTTGCTGGGGAGATATAAAAGAAACCTTGGGAAGCAGTAGAAGGGAACTTTGACAATAGATACAAAATACTCTGGCTGCAGACTATTCAGTTTGAAGCAGACAGAAAAGCTTGATTTCTCTTCTTTAGGCTGAGGCACTTGTTTGGCCAGGAAAGATGGAGGAAAGACAATATAATCGGCTAAATCCAAAACTCCAAACCAACCCTTCACCTTTTTCAAAATATGTAGTTCCCCAAAAGCATCTAATGCTCCTTAAATCCTGAATGCAGTGATACACATTTACTGTTTTGGCTGCCATGTTGATTTGTTTGATGTGGGAACTTATAAGTTCACACTCCTTAGCGCCCTCAGATGTTTGGTGTTATTTGTGTTTACCTACAGACTATGTGAACAACCCAGTGCTGTGGTATGAGGGGTGGGTAACTGAAACCCCACATGATCTGCATGATGGTAAATTTAGACACAGGAAGTTAATAAGGCCATATGGTTGCAGATCAAGTAGCTTATGTAACTTTTGCAAGGTTACTGACAAACTAAAGGATACACCAAATCATCCCTCCTTGTTCCCTTTTTGCATTTAGGAATCATACCGAAGAACACAAGAAGAAATGGCAATAGAGGAAACGTATCTTTCACCTGTGATTACCACAATACTGGGTTGTTCAGATGGACTCGACTGGTTAACAGTAAAGGCTGTGTTAGAAGGAATCCAATGTACCTTCTTAAAAGCTAAACAGGATATGAGCTAATTAAGGAAAAAGCACTTTTCGTTTTCATGTTTGTTGACGTAAACAAAAGGTCACACAAGTTTTTACAAATATTAATTACTAGTTTGGCGCTGTCCCTCAGGCAAAAGAGGCTTGGCGATAGTTCAAATGTAATTATAGAAAAGTGTTTTTCCATTTTGTAAATGCAGCACTTGTCCATCCACAGTCTGCTTTTCCATCAGGTCTGGTTGAAGTATGCTAGAAGTAGGAGCTGAAATTCAATTTAGCCCGAGTTTTTTAGTTGTACTATTATTGTTTGTTTATACCACTTTAATTTGTATTTGTTTAGCCTTTCCGGGAATTGTCACATGGGTGTGGTTGTGAACAGCTGCTGACTCAAACGGTGGTCATGAGTTTGAGAGAACCCGACCTGAACCTCAAGATCTTCTTCTTCAGGTTTCGAGAAGCTTTGATCTTGACGAAGGCCTTTGCCTGAGCTGGAGTCATTTCCTGCCCCGCCACCCTGGCCCCAGTTGCCCCTAACTGGTTCCTCCCTCTTCCCATTCCCCCTGCACCACCTCCTCCACTCTCCTCAGTGTCACTCGTGGTGGTGCTCTCCTCGATGTATTCCTCTTCACTGGACTCACTGTCTCCAAAGCGGTTTGTGGTGTAGTTGGACCTCTCATCCTCACTGGTGTCGACGATGGTGGAGTGAAACAACGACGCACACTCGGCCGAATACTCAGAGTCACTTCTCGCCACATAGGAGTACGGGCTGCTCACCTGTCCAGCAGAGGGGAGGTAAACATTTGCCGCAGATTGGTTCAACAACTCCTTTCTCTGACGTCGCTGAGCACGCCTGAACGCCTCGTCGTACTGAAGCTCCATGATCGCACGTAATCGCCGGTAATCGTTCCGTTTGTGTTTGGGTTTGGCAACCACCGCAACCTGGTCCCGTCCTTGATGATGATGATGGTGGTGACCATGATGTCTGGATGCACCTGACCGCACACTGCCAAGAGTGGATGTGTCGTGTTTGTCCAAAACTCGGCCTTCTGGGATGGAGGCAGGGAGGCGTTTGATCCTGGAGGAGTTCATCCCATGAGAACTGCCACCACCAGGTGCCTTCTTAGAGACTTTAATGTTGATGGACGCTCCGTCTTCCAACAGCCGGTACTTTTTAGACCTGTGATGGGATTTATCACCTCTTCTTTCTGACTTATGCTCATTGTGTTCAGAGGTCCGACTCGTCTTCATCGTCGTGGTGGTGGTCTTCACCTTGACACTCTTGACACTCTTGCTGCTACTCTTACGGTGCTTGACATTCTGACCCTGGCTGGAAAAGTACTTAGCGTTGTGACCTCCTTCTCCTTCTGCTTCATCCTGACTTTGGGAGGAGGGAACTAGACAGGCTACCTCTGACCTTTCAACTTTCTCCGTCTGGACGTTTTGAAGAGGCTTTGGGCTGTTCTTGGGAGTAGCTGAAGAAATTTTAATAACTGCTGGTGATTTAAGGAGCAGGTCCTGGTCGGGAAAGTAACATGGCTGCTGGGTTTCTTTGGGAGAGGAGTTAGCTTTGGGAATACTCAGATCCCTGAAGTCTTTAGGCAGAGTAGAAACAGCTGAAGGAGGAAGAAGTATTTTGCTTTTCTGTTTCAGCAGACTGTTAGTGCTTGTATCAATGTGAGTGACAGAAGAGCCATTTTGGATGCAAATACTATGAGTAGAGGTGTTTTGGTTTTCTGCCAGGTCACTGTTCATCTTGAAGCCATTTTGCATCGTTTCGACGCTGACATCAGGGAAAACATTCGGCGTTTCCTGCTCCTCAGGTTTACTTTCCACAGACCACTGCCTCTGAGGAGACGAGCTTTCCGCTGAGGCGCCTCCAGCCGGCCAGGAGGGCCTGAATTCAGACCCCCTTAGAGTCCCAAAACCGAACCCAGACACCTGCCTCACACAGAGACTGGCCTGCCTCAGGATGCTCTTTGACGGGTCAGTGCTGATGCTGGTTCTGGGTCTGCTGGTCCTGACGGGAAGGGCCCTCCGCTGCAGCACACTGAAGATATAGCTGTCCAGGCGCTTAAGGGAAGGAGTTTGGGAGGAAAAGGTTGCTGGCCAAGAGGAGCTCTGAGATACAAGAGGAGCTGAAACAGAAGCAGAAAGAGGGGAAGGCTCCAGTTTCAGTCCTTCAACACCAGCCTCAACGCTTCTTACAGGCCCTTCGTCTCTGATTGGACCTAACATTTGTAGAAAGACGGGGCTCTGGACAACCACAGCGTGAAGAGGGCTTGGGTAGCGGTAAACTTCGCTGCCATTCTTTGCCACCAAGTCACAGTGGTATTTAGACTGGGAGTCACATGAGGCCACTGAAGAAAGAGGATCCAGGGTGACCGGGTGAGGAGCCGAGAGCGAGCGACGGACGGTACCGGAGAAAGACGAGTCGTCACAAAGTCCTCCAACCAAACCATCACACTCCAAACAGCTGGCCCGCTCATCTAAAAAGGGAGAACGAGAAAGAATTTCACATTATAAATCAAAGCCAGACACAGCTGCAGATTCAGGATATGCACAGTTGTTATTTGAAGTCTTTGGATGGCGGAGGAGGATTCAAGATTCAAAGGCTTTATTGTTATTTGCATATTACGTCAGTCCAAGTCTCCTTCAACAATATAACATACATATATATAAGACCCTAAACCAACACAACACATTTAAAAACCAATACAAATAGTGCGTAGGAATGAAATAGTGCAAGATTAAGTTGCAAGACCAATGTTCAAGTAGTGCGGGGGAAGGGAATTATATACATGTCAAAAAAATACAATAAGGTAAATGTCATAGAAGATGTTGAAAGTGACCAAGTAAATGCAGGAGTGTATATACATGTAAATAGAATAAGATAAACAAGAACAGGGGTAGAAATAAATAAATTGTGGGCTGCAAACAGATGAACACGATAGGAATGAACAGCTGTAAACCACACGACTAAACAATTCGCAGTTTCAAACATAAACAGTCTAAATGGATCTAAATTTGTTTTGCGTTGCACTGTTTCCTAATGTCAACAGCTGACAGGAAGCTAACGCTGCCCAGAGCTCTTTTCCAGTCTCTGATGAAACGCTCTGTTGAACGCGGTAATGACCCTGTTTGGATCGGCTGCATTAGTAAGTGGAAAATTCTTTCCTGTGGAGACAGTGTGCCGTGAAATGTTAACTCTCCATGTTCACCGCTGTTCCTGGATATCAAATTAAACTCATATATGGGTTATAACAGAGAGAGAGTGGTGGGTGGGGGGTTAGGGGGAGGTATTGCATTACACTGTAGGGACTGCAACCACAATTTATCCCCAATTTGGTCAAATGTATTCTTGGCTCGCATGTTTGCAAATGTCAGCTGAAACAGTGAGCAGTAAATGGCCAGTGCAAAAGCAATGTAACATTGGCAAGAGTGCGCTAATGGTGATCCATCATCAGGAGACAAAACATGTGACTTTGTATTCATTCCTGAGGAGAGACACCAACAGTTTTACAGCTAGGTCAACTTTCAACCGTCAGATTAACTAAACCCACATTTTCCGGTTTTGTTCAAGAAATAAGAACTTCATTTCATTAATACTTCATTGAGGCTCCCAAGTATTAATGTTCCAGATTATGTTCGTATACATGTGTTTTCTAGGAGACCAGGCAGCTGTGAAGGAGTTGAACATGCATTAAGTCCTTCAGGATCATATCTGTGTGTTTTGGGTGTGTCATGCTTGTTATCAGATAATCCAAAACAGATGTTTGAGAATGAACCGAGCCTCATTACTGCAGCCGTCTGCAGAGAGTAGATCCACAGCTGCTGCAGGAAGTTAGAAATCCTCCTGCAGAGACCGACAGATCTCATTCATCCACACTGTTGACTGTGTGTGTGTGTGTGTATATGTGTGTGTGTGTGTGTGTGTGTGTCAGGCTAGTGTTGGAGTCGTATTCAGAGGTGTGACAGTTTGAGCCTTCAGCGGGGAAACAGCTGCCAGATGTTTTGTCACGTTCAAACAAAAATACAAACACATCTAATGCCACACACACACACACACACACACACACACACACACACACACAACACACACACACACACACACACACACACCACACACACACACACACACACACACACACACACACACACACACAACACACACACACAACACACACACACACACACACACACACACACACACACAACACACACACAACACACACACACACACACACCACACACACACAC